>NW_028281293.1:0-196769 GCF_059751285.1 Brachycentrus maculatus | reverse complement strand
GTCAGAGCGTTTGACTACCATGATGGACGCTCTGGGCTCAATTCTCAGGGGGGTCGAAATACATAAAAGTGATTTTTACCATAATATTTATTTGATATTACCCTGGACTGGTACCTGAAGCGCTGGGCTGATCACCTTTCACTCGTGTATCGTGATTTTTTTTAAATGTCAATATGTAATTTATGTTTTTTTAAATGTTCAAGTATTATTTAACTTCTGATTGCAAACAGCTATATATGGTTGTATCGAACGTTTTAATCAATATCACCAGTCCGTTTTTGGTTGGTTGGAAGATAATGCTTTTTAGCAATAAGCCCGCCAATGTACTTATTTCTTTCCTCACACCCAATGGTGCATAGAGCACTGCATCACACATTAGCAGTATTACCGTGATCTTACGGTCACCTTTCAGTCATGTATTTATTTATTTATTTAAACTTCATGTACAGAAAATAAATTAGTATATAAGCGGGCTTATTGCTAAATAGCAATATCTTCCAACCAACCAAAAACAGACTAGTGATGTTGAAAATAAACGTTTGATACCATATATAGCTGTTTGCAATCAGAGGGTAGATGGTACTTGAGAATTAAAAAAATAACATAAATTACGAATTGACATTAAAAAAAACATGAATTACAAAACATGATAATAAGGAGGGCAAAGAAAAAATGGGGGTTTAAGGAAGGAGGTTGAGGGAAAAACTAATGAAGGAGGTTTGATGGATAGTTAGGATTCTAATGATAATGTGGCAACCCACAACAATCGAATGAACGAGCATAATCGAACACGCTGTGGCAACTCGACAACCGAATGAACGAGCATAATCGAACACCCAAACCGAGCTCGCACCGAACGGGAACCAGACCGTTACATTTCGTCACCGCCCGTCCACTGATCGACACGTCCTTCAACTGTTCTCACATTAGAATCACGCGATTATTCTTAAATATTTCTTGATTGTAATTTTTTAGAACTGAATAAATTTGTGTTAAAAGTAATCCGCTTTCATCTTGCTTCCCTTCTGTTAAATTAAGTTGGTGTTCAACTAGAACCCACAATAAATATTGATGTCTCAGACGTTTCTTAAAAGTTAATAGAGAAGGTGCATTTGCAAATGTTGGAGAATAGTTCCACGATGTAGTATATCCGAGCTGTCTATAGTGATTAAGCATAAGAGCAAACATTGATCTTGTTGTATGGCGCCTCTGAGCTAATTATAACAAACATTGCAAGTGTATTAACCTAACCTGGCGAGGATGATATTCGCTCTTGTACGACAGACACTACACAGTTATACACATCATCATATCTAGCTGCCAACCAAAAGTATATAATAAAAAAAATATATAAAATCGGTTAAGGTTTATGAGAAGATTTATAACTGAATGATAAAGATATTGCTAGCACAGTAGTCAAAATATATGATAAATCTTCTTCTTCTTCTAACCCTTATCCGCACCTCAATGGTGCATAGGGCACTGTGTCATATAAACGCAGTGTTATCTTGATCGTTTACACATGAAGGAAAGGTGATCAGCCCTCCGCTTCAGGTACCAGTGCATGGTAATTTTAAATAAATATTACAGTGAAAAATCATTTAAATTTATTTTACCCCCCTTGGGAATCGAACCCGGGACCTCCGAAAAATATATATATATATATATATATATATATATATATATATATATATATATATATATATATATATATATATATATATATATATATATATATATATATATATATATATATATATATATATATATATATATATATATATATATATATATATATATATATATATATATATATATATATATATATATATATATATTTATATATATATATTTATATATATATTATATATATATATATATATATATATATATATATATATATATATATATATATATATATATATATATATATATATATATATATAAACGTAAGCATACGGTAAGTCAGGAATACCCAGTTCAAAGCAATATATTGGAAATGTTTAGTACAAATCTGGTCGTGTCTATTGCATTCAGTAATATCAGTAATATTATGAATATCGTGTTTCATACTATCGTGTATCAATTTTCAATGAATAGATTTAATTAGGATACTACATAAACGTATCTATATCTGGAATCAACCCAAGGTATACTAATTAATTGTAATCTACATAATATCGTCAATGTACTGTCAAAAGCTTTGCATAGAAATCACGGTTTTGTATAGAAATCAATTATTTCAAGAAACACTGACAAAAATCATGTTACTTGTCTGATTTAAGCCATTATCTACGTCGTACTGGATCTCGCTGGTCAACAATAAACTTTACTTTACTTTTCTTTCATTCTAAGGGGTTTTGTGGGGAAAATAACATGGACAGGTATGGTGGACTTTTTAGGGAATTTTTTTTTCTAAGGCCCCAAGGAATACTATTACTAAAAAAAGATGTTGATTTCTAATTCGCATGGACTATGAATGTCTTATGTATAATGTATATACATATATACATGTATGTATATATATATATATATATATATATATATATATATATATATATATATATATATATATATATATATATATATATATATATATATATATAAACATGTAGAAGGGTGTCTCTTATATGGCTCAGTAAATTATTCACTTAAGTTAGATAAAAATGAAAATGAGTTTTATGATGTGGCCGCAAAACCAAAATACCTTATGCGGCCCTTGGTGCCTTTTGAGTTTGACACCTCTGGTCTAATATATATACTCGTATAATACAGTATCCCTAGTAAAATAGTTCTTCTTCTTCCTTCTGTGCCACTTGTAACGAAGATCGGCGATCATCATGTTCACTTTTGATGCTGCAGCTCGGAACAGAGATTTGGTTGTTCTGCCAAACCATTGTCGTAGGTTTTTCAGCCATGATGTCATTCGGCGTCCTTGAGTTCTTCGCCTTTCAATCTTTCCTTGTATGATAAGGTGGAAAGACGATATTTTTCATTTCTCATGACGTGTCCGAAGTACATCAGCGCACTCTGCTTGATGGTTGGTAAGAGAAATAATTGGCTGATATTAAAAATAGCAAGGTTGAACGCAGCCATATAATGCACCTTGAGAAGAATTTGATTAGGGAGTTTTGGAATAGGGGAAGTGCAGTTAAGGGGTGCGGAATATTATTTCTCGCAATGAGGTTTTCTTTTTGCATCCCTCGCTCTCCTCGGCAAACTATTTCCGAGTGCCTTCTCCGCCGGGGGGAGAGCTCGAGACGCGAGGGCAGGAGAGCGGTAAAACGAGATTTATGGGAGCAATACAGGCGCAAGATTTTGTGAAATACCGCGAGGTGTTTGTTGAAATGAAGGAAGGAATATCACGTTGGAAGAGGAGCGTATGTCCGCCTCCGTGGTCAGCACGCTCGGCTACCATTCTAGAGGTCCCGGGCTCTATATTGGAGAAAAAAAGCTCTGTCATAAAGCTCGATGCTGCTCATGTTGCCTAAACAAGGCGCATCATGCAAATGAAGTTGTGTTATAAAATTACATAAATCAAGGCGTTAAGTCAATTATCCGTTTATATTCATAGTAAGAAAATTACCTTTGTTGCAAATTAGGTTGCGTAAACTCACTATGGATTTTTTCCGCTTACTGAATAACATTATGTTATTTAGTTACCTACACGAATGAGTTATTTTTTAGATTTTTTTTTGACATCTCAACATAGATGAAGAAGAATATGGAAGTCTGGGCATTTACGGAGCTTACGGCCGTCATAGGCTGGTTTAAGTGATCACTTTACACACGTGTAATATTCACCAATTCTACTCATGATTAACAACCACACTACTCAAATTCTTGAAAGTTCTACATATGGTACATATATATGATCCAATTTTGAATCATTGTCCGAGAATCGCTAGAATTTTTACTATTGACGTCTATTAGTGAGACGAAGAAGTTTTTAATAAAGTGGAAATTCTTATATTTGTATGTAAAAAAAATGTAAGATAAATAACTCCTGTAATTGAAGATAATCCAGATTTGTGAACTGAACACAAATCTGAAAAAGCATATTTTTGTGAAAGTATTTGGACACACTCAAAATATCGTATATAAACATTTATATCTTTACTTTTTTGTCCGACTTTATATTCTCATAACTGTTATTAGCATCCAATGGTGCATAGAGTACTACATCGTTGAAAAACAGTGTTATTTTGACAGTCCATGGAATAATTAAATAAATATTGAGTTAAAAACCACTTACATAGGAAATTATTTTGACCCGCCTCTTAGAATCGAGCCTGGGTCAAGCACAGCATCCAAACGTTCTGACTACTCAACTATGGAAGCGAACTATATATTAGTGTAATACATTTTCATATCGGTAGATTAGAGAACGTCTGTAATAAGAGCGACGAGTATTTTGTTCAGTTCACAAAAGGCCAGATTACAAAGGGTCGGAAGTAATAATGGTTACTTCGACACATAAATATGGTCCTCCCTAACTACTTGCTCGACTACCCCATCGGCCGGGGGTGAGGGAACATCCCTCGTACTAGACCCACCTCCAGTGCAGCTCGGGACAATAAGGGCTGGTCTGTTAGAGGTAATATAATTGCATGAAGGGATGCGGATGTTGTGAAAATAAAATCGATGGTAAATCAAACTCAATCGAATGAAGCCGCTTTATTTTAATGAGATTTTTATGTTTATAATTTGTTACGCATGTCGTTTTGCAAATAAATACTTAACATTTTATGTTTGTATTCAAAATGCATCAGTTTGTAAATTAAACCAAATCCACTCTTTTATATTATGGTATGTGTATTATGCGTAATATTTTGCAAGTACGTATACGGCATATCGCTCACTCCTTTCAACAACGTCATGTATCAAAAATCGTTAATTTTTAGTTTTGCATGTTTTCAGAATGCCCAGAAAATGTACTATATCCCAGCAAAAGCGGCATATTTTTAACATAATATTTACCCGCTACAGGGCAGAAAGTGTTGTTTTAGGATTTTGAAGAAAATCTATTGTTTAATTATTTTTTATAATAAAATGAATATTTTTCAAATGGAGAAAAAACATTCAGGTTTTACCTAAAAAGATCTGTTGCACTGTAAAAAGTTCAATAAGTGGCTTGAAATTTATTTTTAAACTTTGAAAACGATCTCCTGATAAATCAAGTTTTATGATTGATGACGTTGTTGAAAGGAGTGAGCGATACGTATAAATGTATGTATTCAAAATGCATCAGTTTGTAAAATAAACGATATCTTTTGATAATCTCTTAATTATTGCATCTATAAAAATTGTTTTGGTATATTGAAATTGTTCAGAGTTAATCTAGTATATTAATACTACCCATTAATATGCATATTTAAATCAAAATGAAATATAACATACTCAATTTATATTGTAAACAGTGTAATCTTTAATGATAATATGTGTATAACGTATAAATATTAATAAATCAATAGATTTATTAAAAATAAATAAAAATCTTTTAAAGAGTAAAAAGTTCACATTTAGCAATTTGTATATTATTTCCGCATTACATTAATTCCTTTTAAATTCATTATGGATAAAAATTAAAAGAAGTGCATTGAGATGGCTTGGACATGTGGAATGAATGAGTGAAAAAATAACAGTAAAACAAATTTATAGGGTTAACTTAGTTTAAAATAAAATCAGAGTAAGACCGAAGAAAATTTGACATGATCAAGTATTTCTAATGCCTAAGAGCAGTTAAGTAAGTAGTCAGAATAATTAGCGTATATGTATGAAAAAGATCTATGAATGTGGAAGAAACATTTTTTTTGCAATGAAAAAGTGATGTAAAACTCCACACTATTCTCTCTGCCTACCCCTGCGGGGAAACAACCGCATGAAAGTACTTAGAAAAAAAAAGTCTTTAACCACTCTCATTAATTCCTCTCCTTTCCTTCTCCTTCCTGCAGAATCTATTTTTTACACCACACCCTTACCCTTTTACCCCCTTCCTCACACACACACTCCCACTCTTTTATTTTTATTTTAATCTCATAATGTTTTTGATAGTTATTATAACATAAATCTCTTACTCCTTTCAAGAACGTCATAAATCAAAATTTATCAATTTTCAGTTGTGCATGTTTTCGGAATGCCCAAAAAATGTACTATATCCCAGCAAAAGCAGCATTTTTAACTAAATATTTACCCGTTATAGGGCAGAAAGTGTTATTTTTGCTTTTTGAAGAAAAGCTATTGTTCAATTATCTTTTTTAAACAAACTTAATATTTTTCAAATAGAAAACAAACGTTCATAATTTACCTAAAAAGATCTGTTGCACAGTAAAAAGTTCAATAAATGGCTTGATATTTATTTGAAATACATTGTGTTATATTTTAAACTTTAAAAACGTTCTCCTGAAAAATCAAGTTTTTTGATTTATGACATTCTTGAAAGGAGTGAGCGAAATGTGGAATTGTTTAATTCCACATTAAGTTAATTAGATAGATCACCATGGTATCTGTAAATAAATTTAACGAATAACGGAAATATTTTGTTAGGTCCGTCGGAAATGAGCTAGAGATAAGAGTACGTCAAATCAATTTATCTTCGGGTGACTGACCGGATCAATTGCGTATGTTGAAGATTGGTTTGGCTTTCATCATAGCAGGATTATGGAGATGAGGACCGGCTTTAGATGGCTTCTTATTGTCGTGTCTGATGAGATATAGTCTGAACACCACCTCTTAATAAAATATTGAGTACGGAAATTCGAATAGCATAATAGACATAATATTTCGTTACTGTGAGTAAAGAAATGTAATTTTTTGACATCTCATCAAAGATGAAGAAGAATATGGAAGTCTGGGCATTGACGTGGTTGACGACCGTCATAGGCCGGTTTACACACGTGTAACATGCACAGATTCTACCCATTATTGAGTGGTGTGGTTGTCAATAAAAAATAATATGATTTAAATAATCACTTAATAATATGAATAATATAAAATAATATGAAAAATACTCCTTCAATTGAAGATAATCCAGATTTGTGAACAAGTATTTGGACACACTCAAAATGTTGTTAAGAAATGTATTCCTTAATTTTATTTATATTATTATTTTAAAAAGAAAAGTGTTTTTCATTATTCACAAAAATACTTCAATTTTATACTATTTCTGTGATCCTAAGCGGCTCATTATTAGAAATATGTATCAAATTTTGGTAAAGTGGGTTCGAACCGAGAAACTCTGACTCAAGAGTCCGCGAAATTGACCACGGGACCACGACCCGACTAAAAAAAAAGATTAAAAAAGTGTTATGTCGATAAAACAGAGTGCAGTGACAGAAAAAAAACCAAGATGGCGACGGTACGTCAGTTTTGAGAAGGACTTTATAATTGTGAAATCTCGTTTTACAACAATTTATAATTTTTTAAATTTTATTTATCGTACAACATTTTAAGTGTGTTTAAATACTTGTTCACTCAGGATTATCTTCGCTTAGGAGTTATTTTAAACATTTTTAACATAGTTACGTGGATGAAGAAGAATATGGAGGTTTGGGTATTTACATTTATGTTGAGAAGTCAAAATTTTTATAAATAACTACTAAGCGGAGGTAATCCGGATTTGTGAACAAGAATTTGGACACACAAAATTTTGCAAATATATTAACTGGTCAAATTATAAGCTTCATAGAAAATTGAAAATCATGTTTTCAAGCGTGGCTCAAGTATGTCGATTTAATCCAAAATTCGGACCTTGCACACAAATTGAAAGAATCTGCTTTATAAAAAGATTTCCCTATTCCAACAAAGACGGCTTTTGCAAACTCACATGCACTATGTCACTAGTGAATTAATATATCTAAAAGTTCCAAAAAGTGATTAGTGTGGTTGTCAATCATGGATAGAATTGGTAAATGTTACACGTGTGTAAAGTGATCACTTGACCAAGCCTATGACGGTCGTAAGCCCTGTAAATTCCCAGACTGCCATGCTCTTCATTATCTATGTTGAGATGTCAAAAATGTTTATTTATCATGATGAATTCCATACGAATACATACATACCGCACACTTGTATGGTAATATGAGTTGTCGACAAACGGTTTTGGATTCATCCGTACATTTAAACATTTAAATATATGACTAACTAACTGTCACGCCGCTTCCCCGCAGAGGTAGGCAGAGAGAGTAGAACGCCACACTCTGTCTTTGCAAACATTCTTTGCCTCTTCCACGTTCATGCATCTCCTCATACATACCCGCCGATTATTACAACTCCTAACCTGACCACTTTCAAGTATTTGGCATACCTGATCGTGCCATTTCAATAAATGTAAGTTCAAAAATTGATTTCTATTTATATTATATTCATAACTGTTACCGCATTTTAAATGTTATTGTTATAGTATAACCCTACTTACATTCATTGAATTTTAATCCATTTTCTCAGAAATTTTATATTAAATCCTATTTTCAACCCCTATCTTGTGTTTATAACAATTTTGTTTAGTCTCCAACCAGTCGGGGATGACGGTTACGATAAAATCAGATCTCTAGTCAAATGAACAAAAAATCAATAATTGATTCGGCGGTTTCTTTGTGCTAACATCTTTGCATTTTTATTTACGCAAGTTTTAGTTGGTAAATACCACTATTTCTTAAAATCTATCGTAACATGTGTTTCGATGTATTCCCCATAATTTTTATACAATATGTAGAATATACAATAAGTCAATTGTACAATGATGCGGAATGATGCATCTAAACACCTGGCACAATAGATTTTTATGAATAGAGGTATTTACCAAGTAATATTTTAATTAAAAATAAATAAAATAAAACCAGAAAAAACTATATATTTGTTGTTTTATGGCATGCATTTCCATCAAAAAATATCAATGCAAAAATTAATTTAAAAAATGTACTTTGCGTGAATAGTAGAAATAATATCATACAATAGGAAACAAGTCCATTGTTATTTTTTCAAAACCTGAGGCGTAAAAAAAGGCCGCAGCGCGTGTGCACCCGAGGCCATAGAATTGGAAACCATTGACAAGTATTAAATAAAATCAGAACCATGGTGGTCTACACAAAGCACGTCAAAGTTTAGTTCAAATAAATAAATCAATTAATTAAGTTATGAGAAACTATTTTATAGCATAAGGTAAAATTCAGAACGCGAACGGCTGGCTAGGTGCCGGACTTGTTGCCACGTACATATGAAAAAAAGTATATATAAGGTCCTCGAGTCTACTAAAATCGCATGTGATTAACATTTTGTGTAGTGTGTGTGAATAGTGCTATGGTGGTGACGTGTGTTCGCATGCTGTTGCAGTGATTGTCCTGACGAAGAGACGGGTACGTCTCGAAACCGGCAGAAAAAATCTCGGTGAGTGGTTATTTACTAATATTTCTAACATTTTTGTTAAAAAATATATAAAAGTAAAAATGAATAACCTTAAAGTAAATGCTTTAAATATAAATTTAAAAAATATATAAAAGTAAAAATGAGTAACCATAAAGTAAATGCTTTAAATATGAATAATATTGAGAATTTATTATTGTTTATATTTATTTTAAATTAAGCTTTTTTTAGAATACACATTAAAAATACATTTTTATCATTTTTTCATTCTTTACCTTCCAACTATTTATTTTAAACCACATATTTATTTCAAACAAAAACTCATTTTTTCAATATGCAAATTCAATTACGTTAAATGTTTACTGGATTTGAAAAGAAAATTAAGTTGCGGGCTATCGAATTTCCCGCCTAAAAGTTTAAAAAATTAGGTAAATCACGTTTTTCTGGTATTCAACTGTCCGACATCGTTCCATTCGGTAGATCAATTAATTTTTCCATACCTCTTTTGTCTATTATAATTCAACTTGAAAGTACAAATTAGTTCTACAAGTCCATCCCTTTTTTCGGAAACACGTAGTTATCATCTAGGCCTTTTCAGTTTGTGGAAACGGTATAATGGAAAAGTGCTTTACGGGGGCCCACCTTTGTGGGTATTGAGAGAGATTTAAAGAGAAATTTCTTGACCCATTACTGTCGAAAGGTATTCAAAATGTGGAACTAAGGACGTACCATTGAAGGGAAAGGAGGTCATTATTCCGCCAATTTAGTTCTATTTCTGTCACCTAAAGAGGAATCTACCATAATCGAAATAACAAAAATCCATTTAAACATAGTATGAATTACATACAAATCAACGTTAATATTAGTCATATCGGACACTGGGTAAATATACCACCAATGGGATGATATGTCAATTTTAAGGTGTCTTAACTTTATATATTTATGTATATATATATATATATATATATATATATATATATATATATATATATATATATATACACATATATATATATATATATATATATATATATATATATATATATATATATATATATATATATATATATATATATATATATATATATATATATTATATATATATACATATATATATATATATATATATATATATATATATATATATATATATATATATATATATATATATATATATATATATATATATATATATATATATATAAATATAGATTTATTAAATTGGAAGTGTTTTTGCTAAATTTATATAGAAAAGAAAAAAAAACATTTCACTTTGTGGTTAAAATTACAAAACAATTAGTCTAGTGCTACGAAATGAAATGATATACATAGTAAAACGATGGTCTGACGAAATGGAAAGGGAAAAGATTTATTTATACCCCGGTTGGTAACTGTGACTGGTTGAACCGTGAAATTAACTAGGTAAACTTGACAAGCAATTTTACGAAATGGAAAACCGCTCGCAGAAACAAAAACAACTGTCTATTAAAACAAGAACTAACCATGTTTACAGGTTTTTACACTTTTATTTTATTTACATTTTTTTCTCACATGTTTGTTCACAAAACTGGGTGTGTTCTTTTTTTTTGTCGTAATTTCAACTAGAAGAAGAATTTTTTTAGGTTTATTTATTGATTGGGCTTTTCATTTGTATAACTCCATAATCATTTATATTAATATTAAAATCAAACATTGATTAATAGGGTATATTTTATTAAAAAAAAACATGAAAATACTAAATTAAATTCGTGACAGTTGTTTCACCTTGTTAGGGCATTATCAAACTACTATCAAGTAATACTGACAGGAGTTTGATAATGCCATAACAATTGTTACGGTTTTAAAAAATGTTTTTTTAAAAAATATTTTACATATCGCTCACTCCTTTCAACAACGTTATATATCAAAAATCGTTAATTTTATGTTTTCGGAATGCCCAGAAAATGTACTTTATCCCAGCAAAAGCATCATATTTTTAACGTCATATTTACCCGCTACAGGGCAAAAAGTGTTGTTTTTTCATTTAAAAGAAAAGGTACTGTATAATTATTTTTTTAAATAAACTAAATATTTTCGAATGGGGAAAAAACCTTCAGATTTAACCTAAAAAGATGTGTTGCACGGTAAAAAGTTTAATAAGTGGCTTAGTATTTATTATTCATACATTTCATTATATATTTAAACTTTAAAAACGATATCCTAAAAAATCAAGTTTTAAGATATCGCTCACTCCTTTCAAGAACGTCATAAATCAAAAAACTTGATTTTTCAGGAGAACGTTTTTAAAGTTTAAAAATATAATACAATGTATTAAAAATAAATATCAAGCCACTTATCGAACTTTTTACTTTGCAACAGATCTTTTTAGGTAAAACCTGAAGGTTTTTTCTCCATTTGAAAAATATTTAGTATATTTAAAAAAATAATTAAACAATACTTTTTCTTCAAAATGCAAAAACAACACTTTCTGCTCTGTAGCGGGTAAATATTAAGTTAAAAATATGCCTCTTTTGCTGAGATATAGTACATTTTCTGGGCATTCTGAAAACATGCACAACTGAAAATTGACGATTTTTGATTTATGACGTTCTTGAAAGGAGTGAGCGATATGTGACGTTGTTAAAAGGAGTGAGGGATATAAGAAAACGGAAGTCTGGACATTTTACGAATTTACGAATGTCTGCAATATAAAATATTTATAATACAGTGGAACTCCTCATAACGATCATAATTTGTTCCAGAATCTTACTCGTTAAGCGAAACGCCAGTTAAGCGAAAAAAAAATTGCGAGGAAGTCCCGATTCACAAGTTAATGTCGTGTAAAAGGGGCGTTACCTTTCTCCATAACTCATTTTGCAAAATGTCACTCGTTAAGGGAGTAACTTATAACATTTTTTTTGCTCGTTATTCAAATTGCTCGTTATGAGAGGTTCCACTGTAATAGATAAATCGATGATTTCCTGTTTCAAGGAACAGCTCGGCTGTCCAAACTCAAAACACAGTAAGGGACATTTTTTTGTAGTATTTTTTTTTTACATTTTTGGACTAAGTAGATTCTACTTAGTCAAAATGCAACAAAAAAACCGTAATAGATATATCGATGATTTCCTGTTTCAAGGAACAGCTCGGCTGTCCAAACTCAAAACACAGTAAGGGACATTTTTTTGTAGTATTTTTTTTAACATTTTTGGACTAAGTAGATTCTACTTAGTCAAAATGCAACAAAAAAACCGTAATAGATATATCGATGATTTCCTGTTTCAAGGAACAGCTCGGCTGTCCAAACTCAAAACACAGTAAGGGACATTTTTTTGTAGTATTTTTTTTAACATTTTTGGACTAAGTAGATTCTACTTAGTCAAAATGCAACAAAAAAACCGTAATAGATATATCGATGATTTCCTGTTTCAAGGAACAGCTCGGCTGTCCAAACTCAGAACACAGTAAGGGACATTTTTTTGTAGTATTTTTTTTTAAACATTTTTGGACTAAGTAGATTCTACTTAGTCAAAATGCAACAAAAAAACCGCAAAAATGCAAAACACAGTAAGGGACATTTTTTGTAGTATGTTTTTTTTTTACATTTTTGGACTTAGTAGATTCTACTTAGTCAAAATGCAACAAAAAAACCGTACTAAAAAAAAATGTCTCTTACTGTGTTTTAAGTTTGGACAGCCGACTGACGGATATTATATAAAATCCATTAACATTTTTTTACATTGTAGCTAAAAATATTGTCAATGAATGCCACCAATATCCTTTTTTACTTGCAAATGAATCGTCGTTATGTGGCGGCACGTTCAGGGAGACTTATTGAAGGTGGCGGAGAGTAAACCCAATATACCGAACGAAGACTAATTTTGTGTTCTTTCCATTAGAGCTTTGTAATAAATTAAATTTAGGTGACACTCCGCGTAAATCATAAAAGATGAATATTTCAGAGAATCGTTAAATGAAAAAAAAAAACATATAATTTATATTTGAAGCACTAACTTTATGATTATATTTGTTTAATGTATGAATTGTTAAATCAAATACTGATTTTATGAGTCTACTAAGTTGCGTTTTAATGTTAAAAAAAACTTAAAAAATAATATTGTGACATTCAAAATGCCATCACTAGGCTAAACAATTATCTTGATATTAATTTTTAAGTGATTTTTTAAACAATAAAATACAACTTAGTAGACCCATAAAATCTGTGTTTGATAAAACACTTAATACATAAATTAAAATGGAACTCTACAAATTAAACGCCAAATCAATAAATACATGTATTTGTATAATTTATATTTGAAGCACTTTGTGATCTTCCATTTTATAATTAAAATGTAACGTTGTTTTAAAATCACTATAAATATTTTTATACTTTATTTGTTTTTATTTAGTCTTGATGAAGAAGCGGTTAGCTTTGAAACCGGTAGACATTATAATTAAGTTATAATAAAATATTTATAGTGATTATAAAATAAAGTTACATTTTAAGTAGAATTAGTAAAATATCACGTTAAGTTATCGTTGCAAAGTTGGGTTTTGAAATTTCCAAATAATTAAGGAGTTGTGTTGACAAATGTTCCCTTGGTTAAACCATTTGAAAAAAAAGCAGCCTGTCGCACTTGGTCCAGAAGGTCTGGCCCGGGATTCTGGGTGTCTTCTTGCGCGTTGCTTCCGTCTGTACGCAATTCCCGAATCATCTTTTTGCTGAATCGATCCCGTTCATCTGGAATCTGTAAATCCCGTTTTTGTCTGCAGCGAATTCAGATAAATGTAATTTATCGAGGAGCGTGATGTGCAAAAGTTTTGAGTAGTTTTTCGGCTGCTGGTAGACGGGGTGAATGGAGCTCCGCGCTATTTGCCGAGCTAAGATTTATGGTCACCAAAGAGACCCGAAAGGTTTTCCATTTGCCCGGCTTCTCCCGGTCATTGTGCAAAAACCCTTGGTATAAATCCAATATAACGGAACTACAGTACAACTGTTCGCGTTTAACGAAGTTATCCCACGGTTAGAGCACTTTTTAGGGGTAGACCAAAATCAAGCCCTTAAGAGTGCTGTTTTATAAATATGATTTTTTTCTTAAATTCATTTTCAAACATATATAATGTTGCCGATGAGTAATTTCCATTACTCATTCTAGGATAATAGTAAGGAAAATTAAAAAAAAAGTTATGTAGGTAAAGCTTTCGACTCATCAAATAATATTTCCAATATAACCAACTAAATAACCATCATGCCGCTTTTCCGCACTGGTAGGCACAGAGAATAGAACGCCACACCTTCTGTCTTCACAAACATTCTTCGTCTCTTCCATGTGTTAATGAAAGATGCGTGGAAAGCGATTTTTATCACCTCAAAAAGCTGGTGAAGACTTTCAAAAGCATATTTCTACGATATCAGCTTTAGAGTGTAATAAAAATGTTTCCAGAATTGGTTTGAATGTGTTCAAAAGTGCATAGACCTTATATGCGAATATTTCAAAAGGCAATAAAACACTTGTTTCAAATTTGTTCGTTTCATTTTCACTTTTTGTAAAAACTTAAAAGACAACCCTCGTATATATCCATTTTCAATTGAATATTTTACTTCGTAGATACCACTTTTTTTTTAAATTATCTATTGTGACACATTTGTTTCGATGCATTCCCCATAATTTTCACACACCGTATGCAAACACGTATAAACGTGTACTACGCCGTAGCGTAGGGGCCGTACCCCCTGCCAATAATAATACCGAATTTTATTCGCAAATAAACGTATTTTATTTGCAAAAACCCCACTTAAAAGTGGCAGATTTATTCTGTTGGGGAGGGATATTTTTTATTATTTTAAAATTCTCCCTTTTAATAGCCAACAAGGAAAAACGTGGTCTGCCACATTGTATCTACTTCTTCGTTCATGTAACATGGTTATATATGGCAAAAGGTAAAACCTTTAGATACAAACATACATACGACTATGTACACACGAACGAGCGAATCCCCATATAAATTTCTTTATTTTTTTTTAAATGGGGGTTATATTGAAAATTTACCATGCTAATGATATACAAGGTTTATAGATGAATTAGTGGATATTGGTTACTTCTAGCTTCTTTTATAGATCCTCAGGATCTGTCTTTGCCTCCGCCTGTCGCTCTTGGAATCGACTACCAGCTATCTCTCCACCTTTTTGGAGGTCTGCCTGGGGGTCTACGTCCTTCAGGGTTTCCTTAAGGGCGATACTTGTAATTAATAACACATTTTAATTTATTCTGTGTTTTAATTTACTATTTTATTAAACTTTATAAAAAAGTAAAACTTTGTTTTTAACCACATTTATTTTTGGTACCTTTCTCCAACCAGTTTCAAAGAACCTTGTCATCTTCTGGGATAGTCATGTTCTCATTTAAGAAATACATACTTTAGATGAACATGTATTTTGTTAACACGTTAAATGTCATGGGGGCACCGGTGACCTCGCCTGTATTTGATCGCAGTGCCATGGGGGCACCAGTGACCTATATCAAGAGCTATATTCAAAATCCTTTAACTATGGAACACACCGTCAAATAAAAAAAATAACATTTTGAGTGTGTCCAAATACTTGTTCACAAAATCTGGATTATCTCCAATTACAGGAGTTATTTTCATATTATTTTTGACATCTCATCAAACATGATCTCTTCTTCATCTTTGATGAGATGTCAAAAATAATATGAAAATAACTCCTGTAATTGGAGATAATTCAGATTTTGTGAACAAGTATTTGGACACACTCAAAATGTTGTAAATAAATTGTCTGGTTAAATTATAAGCTTGAATAATAAAAATGAAAATGGTATTTTCTGGCGTTTCTCATGTGTGTGATTATAATCCAGGATTTGGATCTCACATACTAATATAAGAGTTTCTGCTAAATAAAAAGCTTCTTTACATCTCACCAATAGATGTCTCTAGTGAAGTTCTAGTGATTCAAGAACAAGGTTTCTAAATTGGTTCATATATACAGAACTTCCAAGAATTTGAGTAGTGTGGTTGTCAATAATGGGTAGAATTGGTAAATGTTACACGTGTGTAAAGTGATCACTTAAACCAGCCTATGACGGTCGTCAGCCCCGTAAATGCCCAGACTTCCATATTCTTCTTCATCTTTGATGAGATGTCAAAAATAATACAAAAAAATAAATAAACTAAATACATTATATTATTAAAATACATAGATTACCGAGCAGTTTTATATTGTGAATTTCAAAATTGACAAATTTTTGTGTGGGCATTTAACGTGTTAACAACAAAGTTCTTGTTTTATTTTGTTAATTTTATAAAATCTGCAAAGAACCTTTCAAGATTTTTTTCAGTTTGAAAATAATGCAATGGATTGAAAAGCGTTTCAATTAGCAATTTTACAACAAACCTCAGACAGGATTGCTCAACATCAGTGGGAGAGCAATACGTTTGATATTTAATCACAAAAAGTAACTACTGTGTAACGATCTGTGTTTAGTAGGTACTAGATAATACAATATTATTTCGGGAGGTTTCATCTAAAACGGGGACCATTTTCAGAAGTGAAATTAAAGTACACAGTAATGAAAAATTACCTCTTAATTTCAGTCTGCAATCATCCCAGATATAAAACAAAAGCAAATTAAAATTAAAATTAAACCACATCCGCTTCCAAGGTGGAGAATATGGAGTCCACAAACTGTCTCCATGGTTTTCTGTCGGCTGCCAGCTCCCTTGCATCCTCCCGAGTCAGATCAGCGTTCCGAAGCTCTGACGAGAACTGCCGACGAATTGCCAGCAGTTGTCGTCCTGGGCGGCGCGAACCTGATGCCTTGTAAAAGAGGCAAGCTTGATTAAGGCTCTCTCATGAGGCATGCGGAGTACATGGCCAAGCCAACTGAATCGCCTTTTCTTGACGACAGTTGTGACCAAGATTTGCTGCGTCCTACGTCTTATCTCTTCATTCCTCACAAAGTCAAACTACGGCACGCATAAAATTCTCCGCAGACACCTGTTCTCAAAGCTCAGTACACGGCTGCTAAGGGGCCTTTGTAAGGTGCCATGTTTCACAGCCGTATAAGAGAACAGAAGCATTACAGGCATTGTATAGGCGGCTTTTCCACAGCGGTAAGAAGAAAATAAAATGAAACTAATATTTTTCAAACAAACTTCGCTTCTTCTACATTCAAGCATTTCCTTATACATACCCGCCGATCATTTAGACTCCTGACCTAACCTCGCCCAAGCATTTAAATTACTTGATCTTGTCAAGTTTTTCTAGATCTTCCTCTGCTTCTATTACCAATCACACTCGTCTCATAAATTTGTCTAACTATACTTTCTTCACTCATCCGATTCACATGTCTAAACCATCTCGATAGACCTTTCTTAATTTAATTTCCATTATTTCCTTAAAACACCATTCGAACATCTATCAAACATCATTTTTCCGCACATTCATCGGAGAGATCGTATTTCAACAGCATTCAGTCTACTTTCATCCATCTTTTGCAAAGCCTATACTTCACGTTCATACATAAGGTTAGGCTTTTATTCAATTAAACTTACTTCAATGCACCGTTAACTCTATTCCCAGCATTCACATTCCTTTCCATATCTTCTAATCAATCTTGCCATCTCTAGAAAACATATTTCACAAATATGCTAAATCATAATTTAATTATGATTTAGCATATTTGTGAAGTATGTTTTCTAGGGATGGAAAGATTGAAAAAGATATACAAAGGAAAGTTTAATTTTTTTTTTAAATAGTAATAATATAAATTTGAATAAAACAATAATTTAAAGAATAGAATTAAAACACATACTTCACAAATATGCTTAATCATAATTTAATTATGATTAAGCATATTTGTGAAGTATGTTTTCTAGGGATGGAAAGATTGAAAAAGATATACATGCAAAGGAAAGTTTTGCAATTTTTTTATTTGAAATAGTAATAATATAAATTTGAATAAAACAATAATTTAAAAAATAGAATTAAAACACCATATATTTTGTAAATATTTATTTATTAAAGGAAATTATTTACAGAAGTTGAGAAATCGTTTGAAGTTTGAAGATAGGTACACCAGATATACAATAAAGGTCAAAAATGGTACACCAGATATACAATAAACGTCAAAAATGAAAAAGAAAACTCGTTTCTATATGAGATAATAGTAAATTTACAAGTCAAAAGTCCAGTGTGTGATGAAAAAAACAAGTGATTTCAAATACTTAAAAAATAGTATAAAAACGTAAGTAGGCAAAAAATACACAACATTTTAAGTGTGTCCAAATATTTGTTCACAAATTCTGGGTTTGTTTACACTTTGAGTGTTTATATTGATATCTCAACATAGATGAAGTATAATGTGAAAAATATGGGTATTCACAGGGTTTAAATGTCATAGGCTGGTTTAAGTCTGGAAAATAATCATAGTATGAAAAATGATTCGGAAAGAATCTTACATACATTTTATAAAGGTCTCTTAAATAAATAAAAAAACATACTGAACTCTTTAACCAGCCTATGATTAATAATATGTCTAGGTAAATGTACCCAAACTTCCATATTATTTTTCTTAATTAAAAAAAGGAGAAATATCTGTGTTTTTATTAGTTTCACAAATATTTCAATTTCATACTATTTCTGTGAGCCTAAGCGGCTCATTATTAGAAATAGGTATAAAATTGTGGTAGAGTGGGTTCGAACCGAGAAACTCTGACTTAAGAGTCCGCGACACTAACCACGGGACCACAACCCGACACCATTCTTTTTCATCTATGTTGAGATATCAAAAAAGAAAAAAATACATTCATTTTCTTATTATTTAATAATGATAATAATAATAAATTGTGGATGATTTATAAAGCTCCATTTTCGTTTTAATATCTTTAAGGTCACATCAAGAATATCATTATTTATTTACATATTTTTATCACATACTTTATTGAGTAAACACCATAAACTAACAAGTAATTTGTCACATATTAAAATATATATTTATCAAAAATATATATAACATCAACGTGAACGACTTTTCAAAAAGTCAACAGAAATAAATCTATTATTAAATTCGTCGTACTGATTAATTTTAACACATACTTATATGCAAAAGAAAAAATATTAGATTAAAATTTACTTATAATTAGGAATGTTCGAAGTATCACGAAATAAATCAAGATGCCGAATAAGTTAATGTTCGGAAAAAACATGGCTCCTTATTTAAATATATATTTATATATATATATATATATATATATATATATATATATATATATATATATATATATATATATATATAAATATATATATATACACACACACACACACACACAGATATATTTGTTTTATGTATTAGTTTTTAAATCAAACACAGATTTTATGAGTCTACTAAGTTGTATTTTGTTGTTAAAAAACACATAAACTTTATATTGTGACATTGAAAATGCCATAACTAGGCGAAACAATTGCCACAATATTAATGTTAAGGTTTTTTTAACAATAAAATACAAATTAGTAGACCCATAAAATCTGTGTTTGATTGAACACTTAATACATAAATTAAAATGGAGTTCTACAAATTAAGCGCCAAATCAATCAATACAAATATTTGTCTAATTTATATTTGAAGCCCTTACTTTGTGATTTTCCATTTTATAATTAAAATGTAACTTTGTTTTAAATCACTATAAATATTTTGTTATAACTTAATTATAACGTCTACCGGTTTCGAAGCCAACCACTTTTTTATCAAGACTGAATGATACTTATCAGTTCTTGAATGTTTTTTGGAGATACTTTGTGGCACATTTTATAAACTTTATAAAATTAAACAACTTTATTTTAACCACTTTTTTCAATGTGGTTAAAACAAATTTGTTTGATTTTATAAAGATACTAATCAGTCTTGATAAAGAAGCGGTTAGCTTCGAAACCGGTAGACAATATAATTAAGTTATAATAAAATGTTTATTTAAAGCGATTTTAAAACAAAGTTACATTTTAATTATAATTATATTTGTATGGAAATCTAAGCAAATGTTTCTTTTTCTTCATATTTATCTATAAGGCGTCATTCACAGGGTGTTTTTTCAGTACTATATATAACAACAATTATTTTTTTAATTAGTTTACTGAATAAAATATAAATTTGTCACATTTTTACTACTTAACCTAGGTAACGCAGTTTTATAATCATCATCGATTTTGTGACAACATCCTAATAAGGCACGATATACAAACATAGTATTCATTATATATTTTTAATATTCTTAATTTATTACACAAGAAAAAAATATTCTGAAAATATATAAGAAAAAAATTGTAGTGAGGCTGAGATTCGTTACGAAAGTTAACGCTTTAACTACAAAGTGTAAAAAGTCTAACTGTATTTTTAATTGAAAAAATATTCATTTAAAAAATCAGAAACTTTAAGATTGTGATAACATGAATTGACAACCGAAAAAATGGCCAAGTCATTACTTCGATTATTAATATATCATAAAAGCCCCGAGTAAAGAAAAAAATATCTACATTCAGTAGTTAGAGCGTAAACTTCCACTTGTAATCGCAGCCCAGGAATGTATTATAACAGTAAATATAATTGATACAAATTCCAATTTTGAAAAATGTGATAATTTAATTTAACCTTCATTTAGTCGCGCCATGTTATTTTGAGTAATTTAAATTGCCATTTTAAATGTAATCTATATCATATTTTCCATTTCTTTTTCCTAACTCTTATCTACACCTAATGGTGTTTAAAGACACTGCATCGTTTTGACGAAGTGTTATCTTGATCGTTACATGCATAGAGGCAAAGTGATCAATACTGCGCTTCGAGTAACAGTCCAGGGAAATATTGAAAAAATATTATGGAGAAAAATCACAATTAATTTGAATGATTTATCACAATTTCACAAGAATTTAAATATTTGCAGCATAATCTTCATGTTTAGACATTTTATATATAACCGCTCACCCTGGTGTAAGGCACTATTTGTCTTCGGACAGATTTATAACGCATGTGATAAGTTTTTTTTCTGTAGAGGTATGAATGCATATATTGCCGTAGTAATGGTGCATAGTGTTGTTTGCAATAGTGTAGTGATTATTCTGACGAAGACACGTGTACGTCTCAAAACTGGTAGACTAAATTTCAGTTAGTGGTTACTAGCATTTTAACTCTTAACTGCCCAGGCCATGAAAACCCCTCCAATGCTCACGGGGTCTATATGGGCCCAAATGCATAGTATTATATTATTGATTATTGCTTGACTACCGTTTAGTTTTTTTGGGCTGGCAACACTTCTTTTGTAACACTGACAATATTGCTTCATACCAGTTTACATTTATTCCGTTATTTCGTTAAAGAAAAAAAAATGGGAATTAGAAAAAAATCCTGGGCTGTTAAGCAGTTTAAAATTTTTTGGCCTAATATTGACCCTAGGGGCAGTCGTGGGTTAACACAAGTATTCATGAAATATTTCATATCCTGTACTGCGTGTGCAACGAAATAATGGTTTAATTTAAATGGCATTAAATAAGAAAAAAAGTTACTATAACTGGTATAAATTAAATAACTGCTAATATCGACTATCTTCATAGGAATGACATGGATTACAGTAAAAAAAATATTGTCAGATGTCAGTAAAACACTTTACATTAAGACAAATCAATCAATTATTTGTTCTAAAATACAAAATCAACTAAAATACAACATAAAGCTACATATCAAGAATTATTTTACGATTGAAATGACTAAAATTTAGGAATCGAACGAATTAAGAGTTATGACTGTAACTGTGATTCAGAATTCAAAACTAATGGCCTTTGAAAAGCTGCCTTACTCTAATTTTGATCTTTGATACAGGAAATACACTAATTAAGTAGGAAGTATCAGAGGAAAATTTATAAAATGACAAAAATTAAGATTATCGTATGCAGAAACTAGTTTGGTTAACATCACACATGAGAGTTTACAATGTTTATTCTTCGAGACTATCAGAATCACTGGCGTCGTAAATGGCACTGTGGATTTCTTGAACAATGTTCGTATTCTTTTGCTGTGATTTGTCGGTATTGCCCAATCTGCTGTAGCTCACATCGCTAGAGCCCACTCCTCCGATGCAGCAAATTCGCACTCCTAGCTTGGTCAGTAGACACGCGAGAAGAAAGTAGAAGATGACGCCGGCAACCAACGCCATGATAATGGCAAACAGTATATACAGCCTGAAGAGCCAAGAGGCGCTTTCGATTTGAGGGAGAACTTGCAATGGATAGCAATAGTTCTCAGGAATGCTGACAGAAGTGGTCGAAGAATTCACGAGTCTCGCATCTTCGGGGCATGTAAGGCACTGGTAGCTGTAAGGGCCGGAGCACGTAGCGCAGGAATAGTGGCAGTCCAAGCAGATTCTAGGAGGCACTGGCTTCATGATATTCCTAGACACGTGCAGTCTCTTCTGCCCTGAGTGAGAGCCCCTCTTCTTAAGGGAAGCCGACAAGGCTTCGATGCTGTCGGGATTGGCAACCGTCTCCTGGGGTTTCGGCTTGACCACCTTCTCGTAGAATGATCGACTGGCGAACGTTTTATCGGGACACTGGACAAAGCATTGGCCAGAGAAGAGGAAGAACGCCGGTTTGCATTCTGTAGGAAAAGAAATAACGTCATTAGAAAACGAGACAAAACAAAAGCTCACTGTATAAACGAAAGCGAAAAAGGCACGTAAAGAATTAGTGAAATATAGTAAAAAAATAAGAGCAAATGATTGCAATATAAAACAAAATGTGTAGCACTGTCAATTTCGTTAGAACTTATCTGTAAAAAAGACAAATGTCTTATATTGATATTTATATTTCTTAGTACCTATAATAAATAGTAATTTAACAAATGTAAGTAGGATGTTAATAGTTCCAAATATTAAAACAAAAAAAAATGCTTAAAAGCGTTATTATGTAAGTAACAAATCAAATTAAGATACAATCTCCTATCAAGATAGGAGATAAGCTTGAGCTTATGGGAACATATTAAAAGGAATCAAATGAACTTATTATTTAAACATTATAACATTGTTTACATAAAGTGTTTTATTCCTGTAAGATAAAGGCTAAGTGGACTTTAATGTGTTTTAATACAAAAAAAAATATTAGTAGAAAATTAAATACATTGATTTAAGAGCATATTTACTAACTTCTTTGTAATAAAAATACATCATTAATGATATTTTCGTGATTTAAAAAAAACTGGTTGCATTTCATAAATAAATATTAAATTAACAATATCAACTTAATATACCTGCAAATTATAATATGCACAAAAATAATTATTACATAAACTGTGTACTTAGATTTATAATTTATAGATTCTTAAAAAAAAATAGAAAAACGGACTATTGGGATAACGTTTAAGTAAAATAGACAATTGTTCTATTGAAATCAATACAAAAAAGTGTAAGATACAGGTATAAACAATAAAAATACTACAAATCACCAAACACCAGAGAAAAATACGGTAAGAAAAAGAGTCATGCCGTTACAAGATCTACTGAAGCAACGAAGAACGACACAAGGAATTCTAAAACAAGTGTGGAAGTAAAAAAAGGAATATTCAAAAAGAATGAAAAAGAAAAGAAAGAGGGTAGAGTTTTATACACAGTACGAGATATCAACACCGCACAAGCATAGAAGCAAAACAGAAAACAAGGAGCGGGGAAGATAATCAAACTCACCCTCCGCTTGTAGAAAGCTCAACGATTCTCTTCTCGTCTTAATCTTTAATTCTTCAAAGTTCTAGGCGGTTAGTTTCGTATGAAACAATTTCAATAGAGGCTTCGAAACAACCTTACAATCGTATGCTTTAAGTTCGTCTGATGGGCCCTGGCGCTGATTGGTTCTCTAATCGGTGCAAGAAGTTTCTAGTAGTAGTGACCCCCACCTGTTAACTCAGATAATACACACAAGAGACAAGATACGTTCAATTAGGCAACAAGCATATACTCCGAACCATCTCATCACGACATATCGGCTTTTACAGGGATACCAATAGGTTTCTTGGATTAGTCAGAAGACATAAGGAAGTATGGTAGAAATATAAAGCACACAAATAGATAAACATTTAAAATTAATATTTATCATTATTAATTTAAGTTTTACTAGGTAAATACTACTGTTTTATAAAATCTATTGTGACACGTGTCCCAAGGACACATCACTTTCAAACACCGTTTATGAAGCTACGTCTAAATTTTAGAGTTGTGTCCTTGGGACGTTGAAGGATGAAGAGAAGGTAGAAGGTGTTTCTTACTGTTATTTTTTATCAGCGGGAACATAGACAAAAGAGGAGAGACTTTAGTCATTGTCATATTGTCGAAAGAGGAGATACTTAAGTTATATTTACTATAGGTTTATTATTATATATATTTTAATGATTTTTATGACATTTAAATTTATGACTTTTGGTATAAATAATTTTGAATTATTGTTGTTATATCGCTCACTCCTTTCAACAACGTCATTTAAAAAAAAAAAACAATTTTCAGTTGTGTTTTCAATGTTTTTGGAATGCCCAGAAAATGTACTATATCCTAGCAAAAGCGGCATATTTTAAACTTAATATTTACCCACTACAGGGCAGAAAGTGTTGTTTTTGTATTTTGAAGAAAAGGTGTTGTTTAATTTTTTTTAATATGTGCACTAGATATTTTTCAAATGCAGAAAAAACATCCAGGATTAACCTAAAAAGATTTGTTGCACAGTAAAAAGTTCAGTAAGTGGCTTGATATTTATTTTTAATACATAAACTTTACAATATCCTGAAAAATCAAGTTTTTTGATAAATGACGTTGTTGAAAGGAGTGAGCGATATGTGTATTTAATAAATGGCTAGCGAACTGTGAAAAATAATTATTTATTAAACATAATTCATAATAATAATTTATAAAAAGTAGTATTTATCAAGTAAATCTTCAATTAAAAATGTATAGATATTAAGTGACTGCCAAATCAATAAATGAAATTAATATTAACAAAATCGTCCTAGTAGGCATCCTTAAAATGGTACATTTAAAAAAAACACAACCATAAAAGCCGATATTGCATGTGCGTGTTTTAAATACTGCAGGCATAATTTTTCCTCGAATTAGTCTACTCTATAATCTATGATTTTGATTAAATATCCTTACTTACCATCATACTAACCATCATATAACCATTGATTACATAAAAGCAGAAAAATATTGAAATTTTAGATTAGTATATCGTAAATAATAAACAGGTTTTAATAAATTATATTTGAAAATAAAAATAAACACTTGTAAACGATCACTTTCGAATTTATTAATGTAAACAGAACTAGAACATCTCTATATTTTTAAAAATTTACTTTAAAAGTTTTACTTGGTAAATAAAACTATTTCTAATCTATAATGACACGTGTTTCGATGCATTTCGATCATTTTCAAATACCGTATCATCTGTAGTTCTCGAAACTAGTCGTGTTTACATTAAACGCCTCAAAACTGGCCTTAAACAAATATTTTATTCATATTTTATATTGAAATTTTCATGTTATTAAAAACAACTGTGAATCAATAAAGTATTGTTATATTTACTTTATATTTATTATGCATATATTATTACTTCATATTTTTATGATTTTTGTTTTCATATAAAACCCTTATATTCATATGATATGCTATGTTTACCATAAAAACAATAACATTTTAGAAATCTTCGTAAATAATGAAATAAAGATAGATTTTTATTTTCCTTGTAGCAGAGAGAATGATGACATGTAAATATTTGTATAAAATTTATGATTTTTCAATAGTTTCTTTATTTATTCTTTTTGACATGTATCACAGGAAAATAAGTCCCTTGTAGTTTTATGATTAAAAAATAGTATACAATAATTGATTCCCCTTAAGTATGCGAACCGGGTTAGATAAAAACCACATAAAAACAAGTAAGAAAAAACAAATAACAAAATAAAACATAAAAAGAGTGAGGCCAAAAAAACGGGGTTTTAATCACAATAAAACAAATCTTTTATTTTGTATGAAAACATTTCTCATTTTATTGTATTATTTAAGTCTTTCGTAGGTTATAGTTTTAAATATATACATTTAAAAATTATTACAGTACAATGTCGGGTTAATTCAAATTGAAATCAATTTACATACATTCATATTTCGAAATGCACAATTATAATATTTTAGGTTAACAGGGTGATTTACAATAAATAGCTTTAGAACTTCAATTTATCAGGTCGTTCAGAATTGAACTAATTGTAAACTGTCGTTTAAAGTAACGTAGAACAATTGACTTGAATTTTGATGTGTTACTTGAGCCCAGTACAAAAAAATAAATCTGTATTTGGTCTACAATAATGAACGTATCGACCTGAATCGTTGTTTCCCTGGCACTTATTGTCACGATACTTCGATCGATACCACGATCTAAATATTTTTTTGTACTGGGCTCAAGTAACACATCAAAGTTCAAGTAGCCCCGTTCTATGTAGGTGAGTAAATTGATAGGTTATATAGCAAATACGAAATAATTTCATTAAACAGTTCATGAATTATGCTGAGAATTTAAGATAAATGAAATATTTAAATTAATAAGATGTCGAGTGTAAAGACTTAACGGAGAAAATGCAAAGAAATGATGTAAATTTTAAGTATTTTTTAAAATATATGATGCAATAATAATAATCACCGTAAACGTACATTCATCTCACTTAAACACTATTTAAGTATAAATATCACAAATCATAAAGTGAAATATCAAAAGAGTCTTTGACATTTTTTTTAAATTCCATAGTCCTTCATAAGATGATGATGTCCATATTTTGCTATCTATCCACGAGTATAAATCGAAGTAAAAGAGATATTTGTAACTATCACTTTGAGATGATTAGTAGGTGTGACGCAGAAAAACGTCTAGTTTTGTGAAAATAACAAAATTTCTTCAAATTTTGATTGCCTGCGCTCAGTTAAGTAGGCTCACATTTCGCATTAAATATATTGTTAAATATGTTACCATATTATGGTAAATATGCATTTCTAAATTTTCACCTTGGTATACCTTGAATTGAAAAAGTTTGCGGAACACTGTTATAGAGAATGTCACAAGTACATATCTCATATGGTGATTGACAAAAATTCATCGTGTGATAAACTTCGATTACTCTATTTTGTATATTAAAAGTATTGTTAATATTGTGGTATGTTCATATAACATTCTTTTTAACATTCATCGTTCACTTTGTGTAATACCACTTTGAATTGGTATTACACAAAGTGAACGATGAATGATAAGGAGAGTGTCGATTAATCTCACTAAAACAGTGATGAAAACAAGGCTTTTATCCGTATAATAAATGAATACAGTAAACCCTTCTATAACGTATATAAAGATACCGCATTATCAAAGGGAATGTTATAAGGAGTTTTTAAAACTGTTTTTTTCATTTTAACCAGCGGAAAAGACTGAAATGAGTCATTAAGAATTGAAATACAGTAATTAAACTCCTATCTCTAAACTCTTAACTCTTATCTTAACTGTCCGCCTCCGTAGTGTAATGGTCAGCAAGCTCGGCTACCGTTCTGGAGGTCCTGGGTTCAATTCCCAGGGGGGTAAAATAAATACAAGTGATTTTTTCACTGTAATATTTATTTAATATCACCCTAGACTGGTACCTGAAGCGGAGGGCTGATCACCTTTCCTTCATGTGTAAAAACGATCAAGATAACACTGCGTTTATATGAAGCAGTGCCCTATGCACCATTTGGGTGCGGATAAGGGTTTTTTTTACTATTATTATAAATTAAACTCTTATAACGTTCCCTTCGATAACGCTGTACCTATCTCAACGTTAAAGGGGGGTTTACTGTATATATTATCACACTGTAAAAAATAATGATTCGATAAATTTATCAAAAGTGGGCAGAATGCAACAGTTTTAGAACTGAATCAAGAAATACGAGATGCGTGAACAAATATAATTTTCTCTCTTACTTCGTGAAAAACCCCATTTCACTTTATATATCTACATTTGACTAACTCCCTTTATCATCTTCATAATGCTACTAACATATAACTTAATTAATATTCACATATAAAGTTACACTATCATTATTGGTAAAAGATATGTATTTTAAATTTACTTATCTTTTAACGTATAACATACTATATCGTAATAAACAAATTACATAGGCTGATGATTTGAGAGAACCTTAAAAAATATCGCTCCCAACAATACAAATTAATATATAATTAGATTAAAACCAATATTTTTAGCTTTTCCACTTTATTTTTATTTGACCAGCGACCGGGTTTCGTCGTTACCGACATCATCAGACTGGTGGGAGGCTATATAAATTGTTATGTTATATATAAAACAAGGCAGGAGTTGATAACCATGATTTGATATAATTTTATTGAGAAATTAATTTAATTTGAGTGAATTTAAGTATTGTATGATATTAAAAATATTTTATATTATTTTTGTGTGTTTTTTTTTTTAATATCATACAATACTTAAATTCACTCAAATTAAATTAATTACTCAATAAAATTATATCAAATCATGGTTATCAACTCCTGCCTTGTTTTATATATATAACATAACAATTTGTATAGCCTCCCACCAGTCTGATGATGTCGGTAACGACGAAACCCGGTCGCTGGTCAAATAAAAATAAAGCGGAAAAGCTAAAAATATTGGTTTTAATCTAATAATATATTAAAAATGCAATTCCATCACGAAGTGTCAGTGGATAATATAAATCTAATATAAATTAAGATTAAATTTAAAAAATAAGTAGGAAATCGGACAAGGAATTTTATTTAATTTAAGATACTTATTTTCATCTTCAAAATTTAGGAACATGATAGATTAACAAAACTTGTATTAATAAAACTGTGATGGATGGTTTTATAAAATTCTACATTAAGATAATCGTGTTAAGTTGAATGCCGCCAAATAATCAAATTAGTAAATTTATTTTGTATGTAAAGCATTGATAACTTTGTGGTATGGTAAAGCTAGTGTTTTAGCCTAGAATTTTTACTCATGAATTACATGAAATTATAGTAACTTTAAACATAAAGAGTAAATCCACTCACAAGTAGGCATAGGCTATGAAACTTATAAAGTTGAAGCCTGAGTAGGGACATGATGAACGGTGTTGCAAAAGTCGTAGCTAGATTTCAGAGTCACTTGGACGTTAGGTAATTAAAAAATAAATAAATAATAAAGTGGTATGGTAATAAAACACTCTCCTTACTATCCATTGTTTACTTTGTGTAATACAACTTTTTTAAAGCACTTATTTGTGACGGTTTCGGAAAATTATTCCATCAATGGGAACATTTTCAAAAGTGGACTCGAAGTTAAATTTAGTTGGTTATTTATTATGGGTAAGTCTTTATTGATTGCTTTACATATTTCTAATTTTTCTAGATTATCTACCCAAAGACCATTTTTATTTACATGTAAAATTTCTATATGAAGTAGTGTTACACAAAGTAAACAATGGATGGTAAGGAGAGTGTTTTATTAATAAATTTATTAATAAAACATAAATATGACACACGAACAAGCATTTTATTGGAAGGCATCTCTCTGAGCAAACTAACCGGGTACTGAGAACTTTCAAAGTAAGTTTCAAAGTATGACAATGATTTATCGGTCTTCCGTTTTTGTCGATAAGTGACGTCGTCCTATGTGATCGATCCAAGTTTTACAAGGATATACGAGAATAATATAATATAAATGAAAGGAAGCATCCGGGAACAGAAAATTTCATAGAATAGATCGCAAAGTTCGAGAAAAATATACAAAGGAAATATCTCGTTGTATGAGAAAGATGTCAAACCCTAGCTTCCAATCACATTTTAAATTAAATGATAGCCTTTGTATGAATTTACGATTTTTCAAATGGATATTAGAAAATATATACTAAAGAAATATAATTCGTCGTTTGCGTTTAAACAGGGAGTTTTTATATTTACATTTTAAAGCAAATTCAACACTCGCGATTTCCCCGTATGAAAAATAGCGTAGTTAATTCATTCTGCAATGTGTATACAGAAATTAAACTTAAGATAATACTACTGCTTAGAAATGTATATATTTATTAAGATAAGCAGTGTTTAAACATGAAAAAAAACGGTTTGAATTAGCTTTGCAATTTGAAAACCATGTATAGTATTAGGAATATTTTGGTAAAAACGTTTATATCGTAGTCGTACACAAGAAAGTGACCAACTACCAAATCGTAAAATGTTCAGGAGGGCCATTTAAGTCTCTTTTGCTTGGCAAGAAAATAAACATCAATGCAGTTAGTCATTTTTAACAAGTCAACATATTATACCTCCAAGTTTAAAACCGCATAATATATCAAATAGTCAATAATCACGTTTTTGTAAAAAATGCACTTTGTCACACAAATATATATATATATATATATATATATATATATATATATATATATATATATATATATATATATATATATATATATATATATAAAAATATATATATATATATATATATATATATATATATATATATATATATATATATATATATATATATATATATATATATATATATACCCAGAAATTAATGCAATATATGTATATGTTCAAGACTGGTGATCATCATAAATTATATTATGTACAAGTGTATAAAATGATCACTTAAGCCAGCCAAATGCCAGGTCGTGAGCCCTGGAATGCTCAAGTATCCATTTTTTATAATTTTAATAATTAAAAACGATAGATGATTGGTTCAAACACCATTCATATAGATCAGTATATTACTTTATCCATAGAGAGATGCAAAAATGTGGAAGAGGATAATATTGCTTGCAAAAACAGATTGGTGTGGGTTCTAGTACAAAGTCAGATTTTCCATCTTACATGGTTTTAAAACTGGACCGCCGATGTGTTTGTTATTGATGATGTGTGATATTACATTTTAAGCTTGTGTGATATTCGTGTGACATTCATATATTAAGTAAGGTAATTGCACTTGACATTTAAGCGACATTTTTCATATTTGCGCTCGTATGTTACAAATTGTCACTAAGTTAATTTATTAGGAATCAGTGTTTGTTGTATTTTGTGCGAAAGAAAACAAGGTAAGTACTTAGTATAAAATTTGGCATACAAATCCCTTATTCTTAAGACGAAAGGGTTCTAATCTACACTTAGAATCAAATAAGTATTGTCTATGGATAGACACTCAATACTTGGCACTTTACGTTTTATATTTACATGGTGCAGTTCATGTCATACAGCAGGATTCAATGAAGGGGTATGGAAACAAACACGGAAGTGTCCATCTTGGTTTAAGAGCAAGGTGGAAAATTGAGTTGAGCTAAGTGGAAAAAATGTTTTATAATTTTTCACATAAATATTTTTTTAAGAATGAAAAAAATTACTGTGACGAGGTTATATTTATATAACGCGTTTAAAATGGGGATGTTTCAAATTATTTATAAAACAGCATCTTTGCGATATAACGCGTTTAAAATATGAATGTTTCAAATTATCTATAAAACGACATATTTGCTCGTTAAAGATCTAACGCGTTTAAAATATGGAAATATGGATGTTTCAAATTATTTATAAAACAACATCTTTGCGATATAACGCGTTTGAAATATGGATGTTTAAAATTATCTATAAAACGACATATTTGCTCGTTAAAGATCTAACGCGTTTAAAATATGGACGTTTCAAATTATCTATAAAACGACATATTTGCTCGTTAAAGATCTAATGCGTTTAAAACATGAATGTTTCAAATTATCTATAAAACGACATATTTGTGCGCTAAAGATCTAACACGTTTAAAATACGTATGTTTTAAATTATGTATAAAACGACATATTTGTGCGCTAAAGATCCAACACGTTTAAAAAACGAATGTTTCAAATTCTATAAAACGACATATTCACGCGCTAAAGATCTAACGCGTTACAATAGCGATGTTTTAAATTATATATGAAATGACATATTTGCACGATAAAGATCTATAACCTCGCAAAAGTATATATTTAAAATTTTACAGCATTGAGAATTGTGGCTTTTAAACAAGCAAGTTGGAGCAGGGTATGGGATTTACATTTGAAACGTCATCATCATGTTGACTAATGGCAAGCCGTTTAATATTTTCTTATTTATAAAACAGAAAATTAACAATATATTAATTCATTTAGTATCATATTAAAAGCATCGTTAAAATACAATACATAGATATTTAACGTTATCCCCGATTTGTCGAAACACCCTATTATTTTAAGCATTACTATATATAAAAGGATATCTTTTAATACAAATTCCATTATGAATTAACAATGAATATGGGAGTCGAACACTGCAATATATCGTTCCGAACATTTTTAATTTGTTGCCGACGATATTAGAGGTCAAATAAAATATGGAACAAAGTTAATTTATGAAAATTGTAAAATGTTTACATTCTTAATTTTTCTCTTTTTTGTGTGTATATTGGGTTAAAATCGTTTAAAACAATAAAAAAAAAGGATTCAAAAAGAACTCAACCGACAAGACACAAAAGGTGGCTTGGTGGGTCTCTGCAAAAAAATGTTTTAAATATGTTTAAAATTGTGATTTCAATAAATGTATACAATTTATGTTAAAAATAAAAAAAATATTTAATGTTATCCCCGATTTGTCAAAACACCCTATTATTTTAAGCATCATTATATATAAAATGATATATTTTAATACAAATTCCATTTCGAATCTTTTATAATTTTATTCCTTTGAAGAAATATCTACCAAATGAAGCATACACTTCCATCTTTGTTTCCAAACTCCTGAAATATTCAATAAATCTTTCCTACGTCAATTTTTTAAGGTTTGCTGGATGCATATGAAAAATCACAAAACGCTCACTCCTTTCAACAACGTCATATATCAAAATACTTTATTTTTCAGGAGATCGTTTTTAAAGTTTTAGAATATAATGAAATGCATTAAAAATAAATATCAAGTCACTTATTGAACTTTTTACTGTGCAATAGATCATTTTAGGTAAAACCTGAACGTTTTTTCTCCATTCGAAATATATTTAGTTTATTTTAAAAAAAAAATTAAACAATACCTTTTCTTCAAAATTCAAAAACAACACTTTTTGCCCTGTAGCGGGTATTAAGTAAAAATATGCCGCTTTTGCCGAGATATAGTACATTTTCTGGGCATTTCGAAAACATGCACAACTGAAAATTGACGTTTTTCGATATATTATGGCGTTGTTGAAAAGAGTACATTGAAACTATAAATGTAGTTAAGTTGTTTTTTTTGATGAGCGAATGAATGAATAACATATTTAAAATTTATTACCATACTACAAAGTAATTTTAACTTTGTAGTATGGTAATAAAATACTCTACTTATCATTCATCGTTCACTTTATATAATTCCACTTAAAAATACTACTTCAAGACTACCGACTTCAGAATAACCATTCCAACATCAGAACAAATTTAAACCAAATGATGAAATGGTTATCCCAAAACGGGTAGCCATGAAGTAGTGTTTTTAAGTGGTATTGCGCAAAGTGAACTATGAATGATAAGGAGAGTGTTGAAACAACATAAGATTAAAATACAATTATTAAAAAATATATAAATTAATGTTTATACAAGTAAACTACAAGTAAAATTATTTAAAATTAATCTGGAATCCATGTTAGATTTTTTCACAAAATGTACAAATATTATTGTAATGAGAAATACTGTAAAAAAATTGAAACTTACTTATTTACAAAATATTAAATAAATCTGACTGTAAATAACATGTAACTTAGTAAATAAACTTCCCTTTATTATAATACAAACAGCAATAAACATAAAAAAGGATATCATTATTTCATATATTATGTGGTATCAATAAGTGATGTTTAAATATAATTCATTTAGGATATAATGCGATGTAGAAATATCTATTTGAAGGGCTTAAAACTAATGGTAAAACATAACATCTAGATCATTTTACTATTGCTAACAAATGAGGAACGCAAGGACAATAATGATGACATTAATAAGTTACATGTCGCTCCTTTGGTGTAACAATGACGCAATTACACTTTTTAAAAAATCAAGGTAAAAACGTATATATCGTAGTCGTACAGGAGAAAGTGACCAACTAACAAAACGTAAAATGTTCAGGAGGGCCATTCAAGTCGCTTTTGCTTGGAAATAAAGTAAACATCAATGCAGTTGGTCATTTTTAACAAGTCAATATATTTTACAACATTTTGAGTGCGTCCAAATACTTGTTCACAAAATCTGGATTATCTCCAATTACAGGAGTTATTTTCATATTATTTTTTAGTGAAGTTCTAGTGAAGAACAAGGTTTCTAAATTGGTTCATATATATAGAACTTCCAAGGATTGTGGTTGTCAATAATGGGTAGAATTGGTGAATGTTACACGTGTGTAAAGTGATCACTTAAACCAGCCTATGACGGTCGTCAGCCCCGTAAATGCCCAGACTTCCATATTCTTCTTCATCTTTGATGAGATGTCAAAAAATAATAAGTCAATATATACTTCCAAGTTTAAAATCCTTTGGGATTTTTTCAGGGCAATATTAAGCTAGTAAGATATCAAACAGTCAATGATCACGTTTTTTAAAAAAAAATGCACTTGGTCTCTTTCTCGTGTATGCTTATGTCAAAATGTGCGCAAATACTGTTTACATAGGGAGAAACATCAACAGAATTGCTTTTGTGGTGAAATTGTCATTGTAGAATTGAGTGAAATGGCACCATTTCTGTTGCTACAGCATCTGAATGGCATCCCCTGAATATTTCTAAAAGCGTAATCACCCCATTGTTGCACCAAATGACCGAAATATCAAAATTAATTTCGTGTAGTTCATTCATGATTTTTTTCGTAATAACCCCTATGAACACTTGCATAGTTCCGTTTATTGCGGCAAACGAACCGCAAACGCAACGCAATAACGTCTGGATATATCGGTCAAATGGGGCAGAATACCATATGCGTAACCGCGTTGATATTGCTCACCGCACGTTCGTTTTAATATATTCCACAGTGTATTTGGGTTGCATCTGGGCTGCGATCCCAGGTATATTGACGTGGTTAAGTCGTTAAATAAGCGCGTTTGTTGAACACGCCAGTGCGCCCAGCTTTGCTGTTATTGAAAAGCATTGCGCGTGCGCGATAGTTATTTAAAAATCAACTTTACGTTTTTTGATATTTGATATTATCAAAGCGTAGATCTGCTACTGTGATATGGAAATTATTGTAAAAACATATGATAAAACGTATAAGCGCGAGCATCAAAATTTCAAATAAACATCTCCCCATCTAGTATCTAGCGAGTGTTTTTGCCTAGAATTTTCACTTACGAATTACATTAAATTATAGCAACTTTAAACATAATGAGTAAATCCGCTCACGAATAGGTATAGCCTATAAAATTTAAAAAGTTACAGCCTTAGTAGGGTCACGATAAGCGGTGTCGCATAAGCCGTAGCTAGATTTCAGAGTCACTTGGACGTTAGGTAATTAAAAAATCATCAGAGGCTAAGTATGAAATCGCGGTTATTTAACGATTTAACTTCTTGGATACGAACCTAAGATCACAGTTCTGAGGCGCGTTTATTTAAATAAACGAACGTGTACAAAGGGACTATTTAAAACAAAACTAACGAAAAATAAATGAGTTACATTTGATCAATGACAGAAGGTTATACAAAATTTAAACAATAATAATTTTATAATTTTGAACACGGACACACTGTAACTTAGTCAATAGACGAACGCAGAAGCGTTCATTTTTGTCAAAAATGTAAAAGGCTTTAATTGGAAAGACGATTCTGGAATACACATCTAACTTACTTTTCAATTGTACTCGCAATATTTACGCTAACAATTTGAAAATTGTCTAACTAAAAGTACAAAACATACCTCGATCACAATATATATTTTTATTAAATAGTGTTGGCTTATTATATTTGGATGACGAGATTGGTTATTCGATCATCGGTTAGCCGAAATCGCCACTGGAAGGAGTGTGGTAATTGGCCGATGATCCGATTACGTCACCGAATGATTTTAACGAACGATTTCCGTCCAATTTGCTAAGAGTTAATTCACGTGAAATAGAGACGTCTGCGCAAAGGGACGATTTATTGGTGGAATCGTTAAAATTATTTAGAAATAATCTAGCTGATGGCCGAGACCATGATTCTAGATTTAACGAAACACGATCGCCTATTACATTTAATTTGTTATTGAATATATCTACACGCGGTTGATTTAAACTATTTATCAGGGACATATTAGCTCCGTCATCTTTCATCACAGATAAGCGAGTAAGAACATGTGGAGAAGAAAATATGACTTGTTTCTTATTCGATACTTTACTAAAAATTGCCAAGGCAAGCACGTCTTTTTCTTCTGAACTTATCGCTAGGTTTTCTGTTTTGTATCCACTATCCATTTGATCGGATTGATTGTCGTTTGAGTCAATTTCTGAATTTCTGTCTTCATTTTGAGATCCATCTTGGTTGGGTGTATTTTGGATGCTGTTGGTGTGTCTCCGCTTGCTAGTTTTCGGTTCGTTTGATGTGGCTTGAGGGACATTGAGTGTATAGAACAATACAAGAAGGAATAAGCACAAACCTATACAGTGTTGGGGTTCCGTCGCTACATAATTGAGACAACCAGAACTGGCGGCCGAGTCGTCGGTGTTAGAATCTTGCGAACCCTGCTTCTCCACTCTTCCATCTTCTCGGATCTGTCGGAAAATTTAGAAAAAATAAGACAACTTCAAAAATTTATTCGGCAGTCACTTTTTTTAAATATGTAATAAATTTAATTTACTTTGTTTATTTTTTATTTTATTTACTTTTTTATATAAAAAAATAATAATTGTAAAACGAACTCCCTCTCTAAACACAAGTATCTACTTTATTAGAGAGGTAGAAACGTTATATTTGAAATGTTTTGAATATTTGACAACTATTTTGTATTATTTAAATATGTATTTTGTAAAAAAAAATTATCTTTTCATTTTTTAACTCAAATTTTACTTGGTTGATATCACTATTTCTTTAAATCTACTGTGACACGTGTTTCAATGCGTTTCGCATCATTTTCTAACACCGTATGACGAATGCGATGCAGTGCCCTATGGACCATTGATTGATTGGTTAGGTTGATATAAAGATGATAAAGTTAAACGTTAATTGAAAGAGTTTCTGCTTAGTAAAAAGCTTCTTTCGTCTCACTGTAGATGTCTCTAGTTCTAGTGATTCAAGTACAATGTTTCAAAATTGGATCATATATATAGAACTTCCTAGAATTTGAGTAGTGTGGTTGTCAATCATTGGTAGAATTCGTGAAGGTTGCACGTGTGTAAAGTGATCACTTAAACTAGCTTACGACGGTCGTAAGCCCCGTAAATGCCCAGACTTCCATATTCTTTTTCACCTTTGATGAGATGTCAAAAAAAAAGTAAACAAATATGTTGACATAACGATGATAAATTCAAACGTATCGAAGTCGAGTAAAAGATAAAAAAAATACTAACTTTTTGAGTATCCCTCCACCTAGAGTTGGACCGATCAGACTCGATGGAGTTGTGTTGGCCCGCTTCGCCCTCGCCCATGTTGAGTTCCACTTGGCCCAGGGAGTTCGGAACGGTGCCGGGAACTATATCCAGACCTTCCTGAGCGGGCACCTCGGTCCCGTAGAATATCATCCCCCACTGGGACAGGGAACCTGAACATCCAAACAGGTCACTTAGAAAAGCAGGAACGGTCGCAGACAATTCGAATGAGAGATCATGCGACATTTCATACATATGAAAAAAAAAACAAAGGAAAAATAAAACTTTGTATACTATCAATAAAATAAATCAAAACACGATCAATGGTTTCATTATTTTTCTTAATGATAGCTATTTCGCCTCGGGCATTATTAAACTATGTCGAAAAAAACAGATACACATATTTAAAAACAAAATTTGTTTAAAGCAGTTCATAAAGTAGAAACGCAAATTGTGTGCAAAAATAGATGGTGTGGAATTCTATTCTCCCTGCCTACCCCACCGGGAAGTGGGGTTGATGGTTATATAGTTTTTTTTTTAAAGTTAAATTCTTCTCATATGCAGTGAATGGATTTTTTTAAGACTGACGTCCAAAATATATGAAAAATATCCTTGGTTTGTACGCTATGGAGGCGAAACAGCTGTCACAAAATTAAATAGTGTCGGTTAAATCATAAAACGTGTTTTAATTATAATAGTAATAACATATTATGAGAGTCTACAAACTACATAAATGCTAACTCAACAGATAAAACTTAAAATGTGAAAGACTTGTATGGAGAAAATCGGCTTTTTACACTAGTTGAAACATGACATAGAAATTCAGGAGTCAATAATTCTAGCAGTAATATGAGTGTTACAGTAATTAAATGAAAAGTTTTCACGAATTTAGAGATAAAAAAGTCAATCATTTTGTAACTCACACATGCTAGACTTTAGGATTTTAAAAAAAATTCTTTTCATTAATTCATTTTAAAAATCTTACCACGGTTCAAGTGCATTATTATAAAACCAATGGCTTAAAATTCATTGCAAATGCGTATTAATTTGTTAGATTGAGTAATTAAACAAACAGTCAAACATGCACTTTCAAGGTTGCAATATTTTCTATAGCACCGATCTTTCTTGGTTATAAAGGTGTATTGAAATAAATCGTCAAAATACTTTTATACGTATCTACATATTGTAATTATTAAAAATATAAAATTGACTAACAAGTGAAATAGAAGTAGACTGACAACACTGAAAAGTGCAACAAGACATATACAGGAACATGCTTGAAACGAAAATAAAAGAAGAGCCTATAAAAAATAAAAGTACAAAAGTAAAATAAAATAACAATAACAAAATAAAATTGGTAAACTTCGCACTACAAAAAGATAAAAAAATAAATTAAAATAAAATAAAAAAACTTCACGTTACACACTATAAAACAAGGATAAAAACTAAAATCAACAAGCGATTGTAAACAGCCAGGCAATATGTTGTTGAAGCTGTAAAGCTATCGGCAATACCCTTGTCTTCCGATGTAAGACTGGACTCGTGGTGATCCCTATCCATCTCGCTGTCCAGAGATTCCTGCGGAGCCAGACCTCGGAGGTACAGCTCGGGATGAAACTGTGACAGGGGGGGATGCTGCCGGGATGGCTTATTTGCGACAACGTCCACCTTGGGATACGGGAACAAAGCAGGATAGATGTGCTGTATTTTTGGATACTTCTGGAATAACGAGGGAATCCTCGAATTCTTAGGGGCTACGTGTCCATCCGGCGGCTGATCGACGAATATGAAGCCTCTGAAGTTTGGAGGGTTCGTGGAGACTTCCATGGTACTCGGGTAAGGCCTTGTCGAGAACAGGTCATCTTCTGTAGACATTCTGGACTCGGATTTCCTAGCGATGGATTCCACTTTATACACAGGATTGTCGGATTTAAGATTGACGTTTAAATCAAACGGTTGCTTTGAAACGTTTTTCTGAAATTTCGTGGTGTGATAAGGTATTGTTGAGTCCGAATTGACTAGAGCCGTTTTGGACAATTTGGTGGTTTTTTCGTGTTTCGGGTTTTTGGTCACTCCTGACATCGTAAGCGTGGTTTCTTGTCTTGGTTTTTCAGTGGTGAGAGACAAAAAATGCGATTTCTTTTGACCGGAAGAAGATGACCGAAGTCCAGACGATGAATCTGTTTGTCTCTGAGGACCTTTTCCATTTCCGTATTGTCTATTGTAAGATGAGGTTTTGTTAGTTATACCTCTGAGGCTGGTTACAGTCGGCCTGATGGAAGACTTGTTTTTGCCTTGAGAGTTTCTGTGTTGATTTTTGACGTTCTTATTCTTTTTTGTGTTCCCGCTTGAGCTGACTACATACTGCGTAGAAAGGTTACCGTTTCCATTATTTTTTCCGGTGTTCTTATTTCTATTTTTGTTAGATGGCATCACGACGGAAGGCACAAGGACGGATTGGGTAATATTAATTTTGTAATAATTGTTATTATAAGGACTGGGATCATTTTTGTCGGCCGGGCTTCCAGTGCCATAGAATATGAGCGCCCAGTCTTGAAGGGTGGCGCGCCCTATAAATGTTCATAACACAAACATATTAGGAAGCGTAAAAGTTATCTCGTTCAGTTAATATAATATGAATCAGGCCTAAATACAAAATATACAGGATTAAGAGAGTTATTAGTTGAAACCGTATTAAATGTATATTGTTAGTTTGATTAAACGTAAATGGTATTTTACAAAATATATGTTATTAAATTTAAAAAAAAAGGATCCATACCCAAATATCTTCCTTCGTTGTGGATCTCCAACTGCCAAATACCATAAGGAGACTCTCCCCATGTATGGACAGACATGAAAGGCCATGAAACGAAACCGTTCCGTGATATATCGTGTGACCTTAAAATAAAACATTCATTTTACAAACAAATGATAACTAATGGTGATTTGAAGAAAGAATGCAAGGCTGAGATAAAACAAATTTATGAGGAGAATGTGGTTGGTAATAAATGCAGAAGAAAACGGAAGAAAACAAAGCATGATCAAGTATTTCAAATGCTTAAAAGTGGTCAGGTCAGGAATCGGAATAATCGGCGGGTTTGTATGAGGACTTGCATGATTAAAAAAAAAAAGTGATGACTAAAAGATAAAGTAATTTTTTAAGTGCATTTCTTCTAACCTGGACGCGAGGAGAGTTGTCTTAGTTCCAGCCGGCGATGTGAGGTTTATCTGCAGATCTCCACGACGAGCGGCCGACAAGGTGATTTTGGCCTGGACATGTTCCAAGTAGTTGACTCCAGCGCAGTGATTTACAGCGAGTTGCAATACCACTTGGCTCTTTGCCGGGATCAACCTAGACAGATAATTGAATCAGATTATGACCGAGTTAAGAACTTTAAGGCTAAAATTAAAATAGCAGTTTTTCTTTAAATCTATCTCAGAGTAAAAGGAGAAATGTGGTAAAGAAAATAGATGAACGTGGGACAGAGCAGTTGGGATTATCTAAGACATCCATTAAGGCATTACAGATATACCAAGAACCGGTCCGTAAAAAGGACTAAATCCAACAGTCAATGAGCTAATGATGAAGAAGAAAAACAACGTGTACAAATAACATAAGAGATATATCAAGACCAGATCCGTAAAAAGGCTTAAATCCACCATTCAATGAGCAAAGATGAAGAAGAAAAAACACAGCGTGCAAATGACACAAGAGATATACCGAGACCAGGTCCGTAAAAAGGTCTCAGTCCAACAGTCAATGAACAAAAGACGAAGAAGATAAAACACAGTGTGCAAATGACATAAGAAATGTACCAATACTAGTTCCATAAATACCTAAATCTAACAGCTAATGATCAAAAGATGAAGAAGAAAAATCACAGTGTGCAAGAGATATACTAAGACCAAGTCAGATAAAAGGCTGAAGTCCAAAATTCAAATGTCATTGAGATAAAGATGAACAAAAAAAAACACAGTGTACAAATGACAAAAAGGCCTAAATCCAACAGTCAATGAACTAAAAATGAAGAAGAAAAACAGAGTTTGTTGATTTGGTGACTTACTTGTCAACATGAGGCGCTGAGACCTCGCAGTGACGCTGCTGGGGAACAGTTCTCCAAGAGCGGGCCAAGCGGACCATGGCAGAGGCATCCATCAATCCATAGCCGAAGGAGTGCGAGACATTCCTACCGACTCCATTGGTCCGCCAGCCAGTGGTGGCGAGGTTGGCTGGCTTTGCAGTGCGTACCACTGTAAAAAATATTTTTTATTAATCCACCCACAAGGAAGGTCATATGTGGGGGTCCTCACCAAAACGTCACATATCCATGATAAATGATTTTAAGTAATCAGAAATTCTAGCTTTTAAAATTGTTACGTTTTGGTGCGATTTAATGATTTCATATTGGTTCAACACAGGATTGGTCACGTTTTGTCGCAATTTTAATTCAGATTTCGATAGTAAACGTAATAGATTTGCATTTCAAGGATTTTTTTGTACAATAATGTAACTTTTTGGTGAGGACCTTCATATATATGACACATATTCAGATTTTATAAAATCTTTAATCAAAATGTGAAATACAAAATAAATTTAAATATTACTGCTGTCCGCTGTCCGTTTTGGGATCGATATTGACATTGTAGACATTGTACCTACTCAGTCCTTAAAAAAACATAGTACATTGCCATAGCTGACTCGCCTAGGGTGCTCAGAATATTAGAAAACGTAGCATCTAAACCGACCAGAATTTGAACTAAAGAACAATATTTCTTCTTACCAATATGCTGCATATCTCTCCATGTCAAATCTCTATTAGCTTCCAGGACCAGCGCACATATTCCAGCAGCGAGAGGCGCAGAGGCCGATGTCCCAGTGTGGCTAGTGGTGCAAGAGTGGTGCAAGTCGGTGGTCACAACCTGTGTACAAAATATCATAAATATCACCCGGTCGCATATGGAAATAAAGAGTCCTAAATAAAGTTTTCTTCAACGGGTACGGTAGCCAGGTACATTATACGTTATTTCGGAAATCAAAACCAGACTATCTAGACGTCCACTGATTAGAAGATTTAATATTGGGTTGATGCAAAAGTTTTGACCGTTTTTTACATATATATATTTTTTTAAATTTTTTCTTGTGTATTATTTATTTAATAAATTATATAATTTCCATCAGTTCTTTTAACCTTCTTCCATCTTTCTATCAACTTATTAATACCAGTAGTATAAAATTCCGCGGATTTTAATGCGAAAAATGAAGTAAGGGATGTTTTTACCTGCTCTATTGAATAATTTTTTTCATCATTAAAATTTTTTCGCAGTGATCGGAATAAATAAAAATCAGAAAGAGCAAGATCTGGAAAATACAGTGGATGCTTGATAACATCCCAATTTAACTCATTTAGCTTGTGTTGGGTCATCATAGCCACATGTGGTCGCGCGTTGTCGTGATGAAACACTGCCCCTTTTCTGTTTACCAATTTTGGTCTATCCTTTTGAAGGACCATGTTCAATTTGGATAATTGCTGACAATATCGTTCTGCTGTACTTGTCTTATCGTGTTCCAAGAGTTCAGAATACACAATACCCTTATTATTCCACCAAACACAAAGTATAACTTTTTTATGGATTTCGGCCTTCGAAGTTGTTAATGGGGCTTGTCCAGGTATAGTCCAATGTCTTTTTCTTGTCACGTTGTTGTACACGACCCATTTCTCATGTCCCATCACCAAACGATGCAAAAAAGGTTCATGTTTTTGTCTCGCACTCAAAGCAACGCGCGTTGAAACACGATCCAATAAATTGGCAGCCGACAATTGATGAGGTATCCAAACGTCGTACCGCGAAACCATTTCCATACGCTTCAAATGTCTTAATGCGATTGTTTGGTTGACTCCCATCATTGACACAATCTCCCTGATGGTTAGACGTAGATTGGTGTCAATTATGACTTTTAATTCGTCGTCATCAGACTTCAATGGCCGCCCGGTACGTGGTTTATCAATGAGTGAAAAATCTCCAGATCGGAATTTTGCAAACCATCTTTGTACCTGTCGAACTTTGATGACATCTGCTCCATACACTTTACAAATGTTTTTGGTTGCCACACTCGCGGTATTGTCTTTACGGAATTCATAAAGTAAACAATACGTAAATGCACTTTATCGAACGACATTTTGAAAAAATACAAGGGGTTATTACTGTACTCTGGCCAGGCCAAAACTGAATAGAAAGTAGAGGGAAAGCATCCTTTATACAATGGAATCATAAAAAAAGAAGATTCTATTCATAATTTATGAAAAATTTTTTTTTTACCTGGGATCATAAAAAACGGTCATTACTTTTGCATCAACCCAATAGATAATACTATATTTAATCTTCTTCCTTTTAGAGTATTTTTTTTGATGTTTTAAATCACTTAACGATATGAATGTGTATATTAACCCTTTGGTGGGCGGTGGGAAGATGTATTCCCACCTAAGAAAATGGCACAAAAAAGTCATTGGGGAGCAGTGTTTTCACTTGGATTTTACTAATGTCAATTAAAAAATATAATGATTTTTATTCCGACTAAAATTAGGTGACTGAAATGGTTCCGTGGGATATATGCTTCCCACCACGATTATCTTTTTACCACGAATATTTTTTTAATATTTTTTTTTACATTCATATTATAAAATGGCTTGTTAACAAATTCAGGTAAGTAATTTGAAGTAATTATAAGGAATAAAATTTGTCCACCAAAGGGTTAAAATCATACCTGTTTATCATTTGTGGATCCGCTGCTGTAAGTGGTCGCCAAGGTCGAGCTGCACATCTCGGAGTACCAGGGCACTTCGCCCTTCTCCGTGGCAGAGCTGATTGAAAGGGTCCAGATGGAGTTGGTATACCCATCGCAGTTGCAGTTGTCATGATCTCTGCCCCCGTTGCCAGAGGCCCACACGAAGATGGACCCCTTGCCAGCTCGACCCTTGGAACAAAGAAAAAAATGTATATAAAATTACAATAAATAAAATGGAAAACAAAATTTAAAATAAACACTTTTCATGATAAAATTATTATATAAATTCGGAATATAAAATATGATTTGTAATTCGAAGGAATAAAAAAAACCGTTGATTTTCGATTATTTTTTTACATCTAGAGAAAGACCGAAAAATTCATGGATGCTGCAAAGAGAAAATATGGTTCGAAGACATGGCCTAGGTGACGTTGTCCATGACAGGAGGACCTACAACCTGAGGACGAGGAGAGTTAACCCCAGCAGCCTACAAAGACGATAAGTTGGGATGTAGCCAGGAAGAAGAAGAAGACATTATTTTTTTATATCAAACATAGATGAAGAAGGAAGAATGTGGAGGTCTGGATAATTACAGGGGCTACGACCGTCAAAGGCTGGTTTAAGTGATGGATCTACCCACGATTGGCAACCACACTAATTCTTGAAACTTCTAGATATACGAGTAAATTAAAACAAAGTAAATAAAATAAAAAACTTGGTATGGAATCTAGGAAGGGGTGAGTCTTATATCGCTCACTCCTTTCAAGAACGTCATAAATCAGAAATCGTCAATTTTCAGTTGGGCGTGTTTTCGGAATGCCCAGAAAATGTACTATGTCCCAGAAAAAGCGGCATATTTTTAACTTAATATTTACCCGCTACAGGGCAGAAAGTGTTGTTTTTGCATTTTGAAGAAAAGGTATTGTTAAATTATTTTTTTAAATATATTAAATGTTTTTCAAATTGAGAAAAAACCTCCAGGTTTTACCTAAAAAGATCCGTTGCACAGTAAAAAGTTCAGAAAGTGGCTATATATTTATTTTTAATACATTGTATTATTAGATTTATATTATCCACTGACACTTAGTGATGGAATTGCATTTTAATATATTATTAGATTCAAACCAATATTTTTAGCTTTTCCACTTTATTTTTATTTGACCAGCGACCGGGTTCGTCGTTACCGACATCATCAGACTGGTGATGTCGGTAACGACGAAACCCGGTCGCTGGTCAAATAAAAATAAAGTGGAAAAGCTAAAAATATTGGTTTTAATCGAATAATATATAACATTGTATTATATTTTTAAACTTTAAAAAGTTCTCCTGAAAAATCAAGTTTTTTTTATTTATGACGTTCTTGAAAGGAGTGAGCGATATGTGTTTTAAATTATATACATAGATCTATACAGATCCCGGTGATGGAGCCACTGACCTATAACTAGCATAATAATAAGTAATCTCTATCTACCTTAGTTACACCTTCTATGAATGCCCTTGTAGCTAGCTCTCCAGGTCCATCGACAGACTTTCCGTCATCATCAGGACCCCAGGAGGCGCTGTAGATGTCTATGTGCTGGGGGTTCAGGCTCAAGGATCTGGCTTCCACGGCGTCCGTGACGTCGCCGTCCAACATCCGGACTCCTGGTAAAGAAGAAAAATAAAAAAAATAATTAAAGAAATGTACCAAGCAATGTTGATTATAAATATGCAATAAAACGATGTATGGTAGAAGTTCGAATGCTGACAAAAAAATGCGATGTTGTGTACGAATGGTTGTTGAATAAAAATGGATAGAATTTTACCACAAAGTGTCTGCCAAATCAATAAATGAAATGATAAATTTCCCACAGTGTGTATTTAAATCACTCGCACTTCAGAAAAAAAAAACATTGGACGCCCGTATAAAAACCATAACAAAAAAGAACGCCACAAATTGATCTGTGATGATATTTTCCTTAAATTATTCTTCCTGAACATTGTTAATTTACATATCACTAAATTATATACAAACATATATTTTTATCGGAAATTGTACGGCTTTAATTTAAAAAATATATAAAAAAAATAGTTACATTAACAATAGTAAACATTATATTACATTAACAAAAATAGTTACATTTATAATAATAAAGCAAATTAAACAATTCCACATTTATGTTATAATAACAATTAAAACATTAAGAGATAAAAAAGAAAAAAAAGGAAGAGTGAGAGTGTGTGTGTGAGAAAGGGAGTAAAAGGGAAAGGGTATGGTATAAAAAATGATAAATGCAGGAAGGAAAAAAAAGGAGAGTTATTTATGAGAGTGGTTAAAGATTTTTTTCTATGGAACAAGATTAAAAAAGAATATATTTAAAATATACATACACATACACACACACACACACACACACACACATATATATATATATATATATATATATATATATATATATATATATATATATATATATATATATATATATATATATAGGGTCCGCCATCTAAAGTTTTTTTTTTCAACTAGTGCTTATTTCGTGAATGGTAACACTTAGCTCATGTCTGATTTGACAGATAATTAGTTTTATCCTTCCGCTGAGCGAATATGGTTGTGTATACGTTTGAACAACGCTGGGAAATATTGCGACATTACTTTGAAAATCATGGTAATGTTGCAGAATGTGTGCGAAAATTGCGTACGGTTTTTGGAAGAAGAGAAGCACCGTCAGCTCCGTATGTTCGTTATCTTGTGAAAAAAGTGAAAGAAACTGGCATCCTCATCGATAAACCAAAGCGTGAAAAGCCAAAAACAGTGCGTACACCCGAGAATATCGATGTTGTGGCAGAAAGTGTGCGTGAAGCGCCATCAACATCAATTCACCGTCGTTCTCAACAATTGAACATTTCGGAGACATCATTGAGACGAATTTTGCATAAAGACCTTGGTATGACGCCATACAAAGTCCAATTGGTTCAGGAGTTGAAGCCAACTGACCATCCAATGCGTTTTCGCTTCGCTGAGTGGGCCTGCGATCGACTTACAGAAGATGCCGATTTTGCCAAAAAAATCATCTTTTCGGATGAAGCTCATTTTGATCTTGGCGGGTATGTAAACAAGCAAAATTGTCGTATTTGGGGCACAGAAAACCAGCACGCATACATTGAAAAGCCGGTACACCCAAAACGAGTCACTGTTTGGTGCGGATTTTGGTCCAGAGGCATAATTGGGCCATTTTTCTTTGAAAATGAGCAAGGAGTGGCCGTTACAGTCAATGGCGATCGTTATCGGGCCATGTTGAACGGATTTTTGTTCACAAAAATTGAAGAGGAAGATATTGGCAACATTTGGTTTCAACAGGACGGCGCTACGTGCCACACAGCCGAAGCTACACTCGATGTTTTGCGCCCTGTTTTTGAAGATCGCATTATCAGCCGCAGAGCTGATGTCGTTTGGCCACCTCGGAGCTGCGATTTGACACCGTTGGACTATTATTTGTGGGGTGCCCTCAAAGATAAATGTTACGCCGACAAGCCAGAGACAGTTGACGCTTTAAAGGACAATATTCGTGAAGCCATTGGTGAAATACAGCTGCACACAATCGATAATGTGCTTAAAAATTGGACCGATCGTGTAGGCTACTGCATGGCCAGCCGAGGCAGCCATTTGAATGAAATTATTTTCCATTATTAACCGGAAGGATTGTACTTATAAATAAAAAAAGAAATTTGAGAAAATATTCAGTAGTTTTGTTTTTATAGCATTTTCAAAAAAAAAAAGTTATTTGGCGGACCCTTTATATATATATATATATATATATATATATATATATATATATATATATATATATATATATATATATTATAATAATAAAACCCTTATCCACACCCCAATGGTGCATAGGGCACTGCGTCATATAAACGCAGTGTTATCTTGATCGTTTACACATGAAGGAAAGGTGATCAGCCCTCCGCTTCTAGTACCAGTCCAGGGTAATATTGAATAAATATTACAGTGAAAAAATCACTCATATTTGTTCTTACCCCCCCTGAGAATCGAACCCGGGTCCTCCAGAACGGTAGCCGAGCGTGCTTACCATTACACTACGGAGGCGGACAAATATATATATATATATATATATATATATATATATATATATATATATATATATATATATATATATATATATATATATATATATATATATATATATATATCTTTTAGAGCAAAAGTATAAAAATAGCCGATAAAATTGTTTGCTCCCGGAAACTGTTTCGCAGGATTCCATAAAGTGTTCAATACAGCAAATTGAGACCTTTCCTAAATTCTGGGGAAGCGCTAGTAAAAGGGTCGTGCTGATTTCTAGCGCTTACAACTTTTACAAGTGCAAACGAGTTTTTCTCAAATCTGGCCGATTTGCGATTTCCAATACGCCCTGGGCTTCGTCCATTCAGACTTCCTCCGTAAAAGTTGGCTCGGAGATTAGCCCCGGATTCAGAGACGCTCGCCACACGGATATCGAAATATTTTCAGTGGATGCGAGCAAAAAAGGTAGATAGATAATATTTACTACAACTCAACTTTTAAAATTAGAATATTAATATAAAATATGTATTATAGATACGGGCTCAGAATTTGTAATATAATTATGTATTACATGAAAGTATTATAACAAATTATGATAAATTACCAAAACAAAAATTGTCATGAACATATTACTAGAAATAAGGATAAAATAATACTGCCATTTAAAAAAAACAGAGTCTCAAAATTGTTTAATGTATAAGGGTTTGAAAATATATGATGAGATGCCTGAATGTATGAAGAATGAAAGGAGTCTGAAAGAATTTAAAAATAAATGTTTTGTTTACTGTAAGGAAAGTAAATATGTATGGTAAATTAAGTGATGAAATGTAGATATAGTAAATTAAGTGAATATAATAGTTGAAATTAGTTGTAATATAAGCTTACTTAAGAAATATTAAAAACAAAAACAGAAAAAATAAAATATATATATATATATATATATATATATATATATATATATATATATATATATATATATATATATATATATATATATATATATATATAAATATATATAAATTTTTATATATATATATATATATATATATATATATATATATATATATATATATATATATATATATATATATATATATATATATATATATATATATATATATATATATATATATATATATATATATAAAGTTATTCATTTGCAGGGACGGAAAGGAATAATTCGTGAAAAAATCAGGGATAAAATCACCAATACACAAACGTTTCTGTGCGTGGCGTGCTAGTAGTGCGCAGATCGTCTTACGTGGCGGTCGTGTCGCTACGCCAGCTATTGCGGCTACTTGCGGGGTATTTTTTCTCGTTTTCAGATACTTCTCAGAGCTAACATTGCAAGATTGTTACATCTGAACTTCAACTATGATCAATAAAAGCAACATATAGGAATATTCACATTTTTCCCATTTTTAAAAACGGGAATGTGTATTTTGACAAATGTACAAAATACATTTGTCACCGGTGCACGAGGAAATTTTTAGCACCGTAAGGGCGACTGTCCACTACCCGGAATTTGACCGTCCGGCAGTCCGGTTTTGAAAAATGAAAGCGACTACGACAGTTTAGCGTGATCGAATTTACGCACAACGTGTTCACGCACTCATCAAGAGCTCCGATCCGAAGAAAGATGGACAAAAGAACAAGCCAATCCAAGCCAATCGTCGTTTGAAAACGCTAACTGACGTGACGGACAGTAAAATTCCGCGTAATTCCGTGTAGTGGACAAACGCCCTAAGGGAAAAGATAAAGCACAACGATTCTGTGGCAGTAAAGATACGTGTATTTTTTTAAATCCGGGGGTCGATTAAGACTATCCATCTTTCATCCAGACTGTGAATATGGCTCGCCTTGGGCAGAACACGTACAGGAAACTTTAATCTCCCGTTCTAGGTGATTTTGGTAATAGCTTCGTGTTGACAAATGAAAAGATTAGTGTCCATCTGAATGGCACGGCGTGGAATTAGCTGGATTTCCTTTTTGACGAGGTGAAAGGTGGGAGAATTTGTCACAAGAAGGAATCAAATTTATTTCAGGCAAGCAAATGGTTCGATACAAACTGGCATTAGGAGAATCCCTCGTGACGTTCCTGAATAGGAACACGATAATCCGATTCTCATTAGCAATTTTGAGGTTCCCGGAAGCCAATATACGAATTTTATTGGAATAACAGACAAAGGGTTAATAGAAAGGGCCTTGAAAGAATCCTTTACTTGAGAATATACACGTACATTTATGGAAATGCCTGAACTAGGAATCACAAATATATTCCTTGCGTTGATCTAAACTAGAAAGGACGTAAAGACTACGCGCGTAGTGAAAAAATATCCTTATTTGTAATTTATACTATAATATAATATATTATATGAATAAATCTATCATTATATTTAAATAATATATTAAGTCTGCAGATGACAGGTTTATTTACATGAATTTTATACTTGTCCGCCTCTGTAGTGTAATGGTCAGCATGCTCGGCTACCGTTCTGGAGGCCCTGGATTCGATTCCCAGGGGGAGGGGGGTCAAATAAATATTCTTCTAACCCTTATCCGCACCCGATGGTGCATAGGGCACTGCATCATATAAACGCAGTGTTATCTTAATCGTGAACACATGAAGGAACGGTGATCAGCCCTACGCTTCAGGCACTAGTACAGGGTAATATTGAATAAATATTACAGCGAAGAAATGACTTCAATTGCATATTTGACCCCCCCTGGGAATTAAACCCGGGACCTCCAGTACGGTAGCCGACCGTGCTGACCATTACACTACGGAGGCGGACAAATAAATATAAGAGATTTTTTCACTCTAATATTTATTCAATATAAACCTTGATTGGTACCTGTAGCGGAAGTCTGATCACCCTTCCTTCATGTGTTAACGATCAAGATAACACTGCGTTTATATGATTTAGTGCCCTATGTACCATCGGTTAGCATATATATATATATATATATATATATATATATATATATATATATATATATATATATATATATATATATATATATATATATATATATATATATATATATATATATATATATATATATATATATATATATATATATATATATATATATATATATATATATATATATATATATATATATATATATATATATATATATATATATATATATATATATATATATATATGTATTATATATAAGTTATCAAAGTATAGTTGCCCTTCCTAGAGGTGTCCGAATATATTCCGAAATTTCTCCAACGCAACACGAAATTGTTCTCGACACAGACCACACGGTCCAATGTCCAGTTTCCGAAAGGCCTTTAACTATTCACCCGGAAGGTAAACTACACAAGACTCGGATACACGAGATGGTGTTTGTATTGGAACCCTAAAGATCGATACGACAAAGTTATCCTGGGGTGAAAGCAGACAGCATTCACTTATTTGTTCAAGGGATGGATTTAATATGGTAAACGCAAGGAAAATATCGCAGAGGTCATAAGGATGAAATTGAATCGAAGCCTTTCATGGCACCCTTTATTATTTATTGATTCGGCATTAACTTTGTGGAACAACATGACAATTTATATAATATATTTGAAAAAAATTTCTTGTCTCAACGAAAGCAGTATAGCCGCTTGTGTACTACACGGAATTTTACCGTCCGGCAGTCCGGTTTTGAGATATAAAAGCGACTACGACAGTTTAGCGTGATCGAATTTACACGCAACGTGATCCGAAGAAAGATGGACAAAAAGCTCAAGCCAATCATCGTTTTATCATTTTATTTATTGATTTGGCGTTTAATTTGTAGAACTCCATTTTAATTTATGTGTTAATTTCAAATCAAACTCAGATTCATTCGTTTGACAATGCCCTAACAAGGCGAAACAATAGTCACAATATTATTTTTTTATGTTTTTTTGTTAATAAAATACAACTTAGTAGACTCAAAAAATCTGTGTTTGATTAAAAATTAATACATAAATTAAAATCGTTTTATCACGCTAACTGAAGTGCCGGACAGTAAAATTCCGTGTGGTGCACAAACGCCCTATTAGCGCTCATACTGAATAAATCGGGTCACCATCGCCTTACATTAGATATATAAATCCAAGCAGAGAAATTAGATGGCGCTGTAAACCATAATGCTATAAATAACCGACGACCTGAAGTGCTTTTGCGAATACCTCACTACATTCTCGCGGGAATGCATTGAATCAAATCAGATCGCATTAATCACACTGGTGACACGCTGCGATTCGAGTCGGGCAGGCCGATAAGGTTAATGGACGTCCGTTGTCTGTGTATGGACAGTGAATGGTCATTGTCAGCGTCGGCCAATGGGAAGTATGCTAACTAACTGATAGGCCAAACACTATGTACTGATTATTCTGAATATTGATTGCTTACTGCATATATGGACAGCTGCCGACCCTCAATCATCTAACGGTGGGGACGGGAGCATTTCGTGGTAACGTAACGTCGTAGCTTCGCTCGCGGCGAGCGCTCCGACTATGGATGGAGCGATCGGCTCGCTGTACTGACTACACGAATGCTCGCATCGTAACGTGTTACGTTACGACGAAATGACTCCGGTCAGTCTCCACCATTAACTCTTACCACTCTGTAGGCCAGACATTCTGGCCCGTATGATTCTAGTAGGCAGCTCCGTGGGCCACAATGTCTGGCCCGGCGCAGGTATAACTTTAATCACTGATTTCTCTATCACCCAAGTGTATTCTACCAAAAAATATTTCAGATAAATACAGTTAATCTTAATTAACATGGTCATACGAATTGCCAGACAGGGTGTCTCAAAATTAGGGAACCAAAATATTTATTTTAATGGTAAAAAAAAACGTCGCATTTTTTTTTATCAGAGTAGCTTTTTGTCAGTTATGAGAAAAAATGGTCAGAGTGGAAAAGGTTGAACTAACTAATCATCATGTCGCTTCACGCTGCGGTATATACGTACATACCCGCCAATTATTCAGACTCCTAACCTGATCACGGCTGAGTATTTGATATACCTGATCAAGTCAAGTTTTCCTCGGCCTTCCTCTCCTTCTTTTACCAACCACATTCATCTCATAAATTTGTTTTACCGTTCTTTCGACAGATTGGTGTTCTATTCTCTCTGCCTATCCCTACGGGGAAGTGGCATAATGGTTAGTTTTACTAATACTATTTATAGAATTGGCGTTTAATTTGTAGAAATCTATTTTAATTTATACGTTAAATGTCGACACACAACCCGACGGTTGTGGTCCTGTGGTTAGTGTTGCGGACTCTTACCAGAATTTCTCGGTTCGAACCCACTCTACCACAATTTGATGCCTATTTTTAATGATTAGCTGCTTAGGCTCACAGAAATAGCATACAATCGAAATATTTGTAAAAATAATAAAAACACAATTATTTCTCTTAAAAAAAATATATATATATATATATATATATATATCGCAGTCATACAGGAGAAAGTGACCAAGTGCACTTTTTAGAAAGACGTGATCATTGACTATTCGTTATCTTACTAGCTTCATATTGCCCTAAAAAAGTCCTAAAGGATTTTAAAACATGGAAGTATAATATATTGACTTGTTAAAAATGACTAACCTGCATTTACGTTTATTTTCTTGCCGAGCAAAGGTGACTTAAATGGCCCTCCTGAACATTTTACGTTTTGTTAGTTGGTCACTTTCTCCTGTACGACAACGATATATTAACATCAAACACTGATTTTTAGAGTCTACATAATTGTACTTTATTCTTTAAAATACGTCAAAATAAAATTTGTGACAATTGTTTCGTCTTATGAGATTTTCAAACTACTTTATTTATTATTATAAAATACAATTTAGTAGACTATAAAAATCAGTGTTTGATTTTGATATTTCATTCAAAACCTTATCCGCACCATAGGTGCAAAGGGCACTGAATAATACAAACGCAGTGTTATCTTGATCGTTTAACGCATAAAGGAAAGGTGATCAGCCTTCCGCTTCAGATACCAGTCCAGGGTACTATGGAATAAATATTAGAGTGAAAAAATCACTTACATTTATTTTACCCCCCTGGGAATCGAACCCGGGACTTCAGAAAGTTGGCCGAGTGTGCTGACCATTACACTACGGAGGCGGACAAAAAATATAATATATACCTATATACTTTTTATATTTAATATTTAAGCGGATTTTAATATTCAATACATATAAAGTTTTTTATTGAGAGTATTCATTCATAAAGCCTTCAGAGTAAGTGTAACCCATTGATCCATCGTAATTTAATGTAACAGCTTTTTAAAATGTAAAAATGATATCTTCAAAAAATATAACGTGTCTCCGGGGGAAGGAATGGGGATAGGTAAGACGAATGGGAGGGAAAGTCGTAGAAAATGTAAAGTCAAGAATTATACTGTCATTGGTCCCAGCGGGTTCTGAACAAAACTTAACTGTATGTGAAATGTTACACAATGTCTTAACAATCCAACTTTCGCGCAGAATGCATTAAGTTACCATGCCAGTGAGTTAGGAGACAATCTCCAAATCGTAAATGACAACGAAAATGAAGGAAATTTTAATAAATAAGAAATAATACAAAATAAAGCAATGAATGTAGTTCTTAAGAAAAAAAGATAAAATAAAATAGAAAAAAATGAGAGAAAAACTAAACTGATTATCTATAACAAAAGGACTTTTTTATTTATAAGGAAATTTAATATGCTGATCTTTATACATATATTTTAATACAAATACGAGTACATGTGGAAAAAACTATATGGTTATTTCATTATATATTTTATAAAATGTAGTTCCACTAAGAAATGTCAGCACAAAACTTAAATCAAATTGAAATTAAATCATATTTATTGTTTAATGTTACTGTAATTTCATGTAATTAATGAGAGTAAATTCTAGAATCGCATGTAATCAACATTTTATGTAGTTAGTTATAAATATGTGAAAAGCGCTATGGTAGTGACATGAAGTATTGTTTGCATGCTATTGTAGTAATTATCCTGACGAAGAGACGGGTACTTGGTTATATACTAATATTACTATTTGTAAAAAAAGATTTAAAAAAAGTAAAAACACTATTCGAACACTCGTTCCGAATCCAAATTTGAAATTTAAAAATTACCTCCGACACTAGCGCCATAGGCCACGCCCACTGCGCAGAGCGAGTTGTTGGCCGTAGCGGCCACCTCTCCTGCACATCGCGTCCCGTGGCGGTTGGAGTCCACCATGTCGTACCTAGGAGATGGGTCCTCGTCGTGGTTGTTGACGTCATATGAGGCTTGAGGGTCCTGAAAAGAAAAAGAGAAAAATATATACTTTGAAAAACACAAAAAAGTCGTCACTTGGACATGAAAATTAGACACGAAGAGGCTTGCAGGAGGAGAGTGACAGAACGATGGTACGTTAGTGCGAATGAGTGTGATAGCGTATAAGAGAACGCAAGGCAAATGGTCGGATAACATTTTGAGTGTGTCCAAATACTTTTTCTCTCGTGTACCACTCTGTCGAGTTCAAGAGTGTATAAAGTTTGATCGATATATCTAGAGGTAGTGCTCAATAAAAAAAGCTTCTTCATCTCACCAATAGATGTCTCTCGTGAACGTTCTAGTGATTCTTGTACAACGTTTCGAAATTGGATAAATAATATAGAACTTCCGAAAATTTGAGTAGTGTGGTTTACACGCGTGTAAAGCGATCACTTAAACCAGCCTATGACGGTCGTAAGCCCCGTTAATGCCCAGACTTACATATTCTTCGTCATCTATGTTGAGATGCATAAAAATAATAAAAAAATAATTCATTGAAAATCACAAAAAAATCGTAATTTGGACATAAACGTGTCTGGTTGTAGTACCGTGGTTAATGTCGCGAGCTCTAGAGTCAGAGTTCCTCGGTTCGAACCCACTCTATTACAATTTGATATCTATTTCTAATAATGAGCCGCTTAGGCTCACGGAAATAGTAAAATAATAAAAAACACAAATGTTTCTCTTTATATGCATACAAACATAATTAAATGCAATGTACCAAGAAATATCATTTTTTTTTAAACTTTAGTTTTGTGGAAGAGTAATTTCTCAATACGGATAGGTACACAGTATTATAAGGGATAAAATTCAAGACACTATTAAGGAACTCAATTAAAAAGGTAAAACAAATTTATGAGGCGAATGTAATTGGAAAAAGGAGCAGAGGAAGACCGATAAAAACTTGGCACGATCAGGTATGCTAAATACTTGAAAGTGGTCAGGTTAGGAGTCGTAACAATTGGCGGGCATGTATGAGGGGATTCATGAACGTGGAAGACGCGAAGAATGTTTGCAAAGACAGAGTGGTGTGGCGTTCTATTCTCTCTGCCTACCCCTGCGGAGAAGGGTAAAGGTTCTTACATTCGTATTTCGGCTTAGCTCAAATCATAATTTAATTCTGGCCTTCTAGTGGATAAGAAACCTCAAAGGGCGATCATGTACCCAAGAGTCAAGAAATATATATTTTTTTAAAACTTTAGTTTTATGCAAGTCCGCCTCCGTAGTGTAATGGTCAGCATGCTCGGCTACCGTTCTGGAGGTCCCGGGTTCGATTCCCAGGGGGGTTTAATAAATATAAGTGATTTTTTCACTCTAATATTTATTCAATATTACACTGGACTGGTATCTGAAGTGGAGGGCTGATCACCTTTCCTTCATGTGTAATCGATCGAGATAACACTGCGTTTATATGAAGCAGTGCCCTATGCACCATTGGGGTGCGGTAAGGGATTTATTATTATTATTTATGCAAGAGTAATTTAGCAATACGGATAGACAGTATTATAAGGAATAAAATTCAAGACACTTTTAAGGAACTCAATTAAAAATACATCATAACAAGTTTATCTTCAAGGAAAGAGTACGATGAAAAAAGGTTAGTAAAAAATCCAAATGCAAGTAAAATGCTAATAACAGTAGTTGGAACTGCCTTAACAACTTTGTGCTGAGGGTTGGTTTTCCATTCACGGGGTGCGCTGTAAGGAAACTTTGCCCCATAATTCACAACTTTACCGATACATTGTGTAGCGTCAGCAACTTTGTATTAGACAAGACAATGTTTATTTTTTTCTTGGATGATGATATCGACGATAGCGTTTTTCGTGTAGTTTATTCAAACACCAACTATGGGTGGTGATAAATCGCGAGATTGAAAGTTCAATAACTCTTTCTTTCAAAAACGTTTCAAGTACGCCAATTGCAATATTACATTTGAGCGAAGAATATTTTTGTTATGTTTGTCTATATATATGTGTATATATATATATATATATATATATATATATATATATATATATATATATATATATATATATATATATATATATATATAAATATATATATATATATATATATATATATATATATATATATATATATATATATATATATATATATATATATATATGTACATATATATATATATATATATATATATATATATATATATATATATATATATATATATATATATATATATATATATATATATATATATATATATATATTATATAAATATATATATATATATATATATATATATATATATATATATATATATATATATATATATATATATATATATATATATATATATATATATATATATATATATATATATATATATATATATATATATATATATATATATATATATATATATATATATATATATATATATATATATATATATATATATATATATATTTATATATATATATATATATATATATATATATATATATATATATATATATATATATATATATTTATATATATATATATATTTATATATATATATATATATATATATATATATATATATATATATATATATATGTTTATATTTATATGTTTATATATATATGTATATATATATATATATATATATATATATATATATATATATATATATATATATATATATATATATATATATATAATATATATATATATATATATATATATATATATATATATATATATATATATATATATATATATATATATATATATATATATATATATAAATATATATATTTTTTTTTATATAAATTTTACAAATGACCGGAATGATAGGACCACAATCAGCCACACTTCCAGATGTATAGATTTACTTTTTCATATGTGAAAGAGATCCAAAAAAATGTTATATAGGTGTTCAATAATGGACAGAATGGTGAACGTACACAAGAGTACGAACAAGTGATCACTTAAGCCAGCCAAGTTCCAGGTAGTGAGCCCTGGGGTGTTCAGAATTCAATCTTCTTTCGTATAAAAAATCAAATATGTTTTATCTCAAGTTGGGACACATATAAAATAAAAATTTAATTTATCTGAGAAAATACTATATTGTGATGTTCCCTTGGCCGTTTTTGAAGAGAGTTTTTATTTAAATTTGATTTCATTCGAGCAATTCAAATATTACATCCAAAAACTGAACTTCTTCGGTTTATGCGTGCGAATGAATATTTTAAACTACATCAGCAGTAGAATAGTTTTAAAAATGTGATGTAAAAAACTAACGAAATTCTCGTGTATTGAGCAATTTTCTCGTTTCATTTCCATAAACCGACACGCGCCGCGGGGGAATAAACGCGAGAAACACATTAATTTTAACGAAATTCTAAGAGCGTGTATTTTAAAACACTCGCAAATGTGAAACACATCTTGAGTTTTACAGGCGCCGTTTCGTAGTGTACTTGTGAAACTTTAACAGTGAACAGGCGTGTAATTTATTCTAAAACACATCCTCGTACGAATGCCTACCAAAAGTTACCTGCCCGTTAACAAGTTCCTTGATCGAATAAACACCAATTTCTAACGGGCCGCTTCTCAAAATAACGTCACGGAAAATAAAGTGTAAAACGTATACGTGCCCGACGCGCTCACCTTAGACCAGGGGTTCCCAAAGTGTGCGCCGCGGCGCCCTGGTGCGCCGTAGATAGTCAAGAGGGGCGCCGTGAGTCGATCCTCTATCATTATCCGAAACCACAAATATTCACGGGTTTGCAACAATTTTTCAACAATTTCAATTTAGAGAGCTAGCATCTTTCTACCCAACTTCTATAGTTGTAGGTACCTATTTCTTTCGACTATAAGATATATACATATGTATATAGTCACATTATCTTTTCCAAATAGTTTACTAAAGTAGGGCGCCGTGACAAAATACTAAACTTGGAAGTGTGCCGCGGGCTGAAAAAGATTGGGAACCCCTGCCTTAGACTATCGCGCGAGGCAAAGGTAAACATTATACAGTGTGGCGCAAAATTAATCATTCTATCGGAAGATGTTATAATGGCGTCGTACGTCAATCATATTTGACATTTCGCTCACTCCTTTCAAGAACGTCATAAATCAAAAATCGTCAATTTTCAGTTATGCATGTTTTCAGAATGCCCAGAAAATGTACTATATCCCAGCAAAAGAGGCATATTTTTAACTTAATATTTACCCGGTTCAGGGCAGATTGCGTTGTTTTTTCATTTTGAAGAAAAGGTATTGTTTAATTATTTTTTTAAATAAACTAAATATTTTTCGAATAGAGAAAATACCTTCAGGTTTTACCTAAAAAGTTCTGTTGCACAGTAAAAAGTTCAATTAGTGGCTTGATATTTATTTTGAATACATTGTATTATATTTTCAAACTTTAAAAACGTTCTCCTGAAAAATCAAGTATTTTGATTTATGACGTTCTTGAAAGGAGTTAGCGATTTGTGATCTAGACAGACTCACAAGTGAATGTCGTGAAAAAGGGACTCGCCCTTTCTCTGCAACTCGTTATGCTAAATTTCGCTCGTTAAGGAAGCAACCTTTTCACTTTTTTGTTTTAGTTCGTTTTGCGAATTACACGTTATGAGAGGTGCTCGCTGTGACAGGTTCCTGTACTTTTATTTGACCAGTTGATCAATTATTTATTATTATTTATTCTCAGAATCAGACAGTGGATTATTTACTTTACGGATGACAAATTAACACATATTAATATAGACAAATGAAGACGTGTCATCAGTAGCGTGAATAATCCAGCATCCGATAGATAATAATAAATTGTTGTTCATTCCACAATTCTTAGAATCGTTCAAAACAAAATATTGTATAATAACATACCCAAATATTACTTGTGCATAAATTTAATTTAAATCGCCTATCTGTGCGGTGATCTAGCGATGGTCAATCTGATCACTCAAATTTACCGAACATCAAAAGAAAAATATTGAGGTGTTATCTTACATTCGTATTTCGGCTTAGCGCAAATCATAATTTAATTCTGGCCTTCGAGTGGATGAGAAACCTCAAAGGACGATCATGTACTCAAGAGTCTAAGAGTAGTGGATTACATACACCTCATGTGATATTACTATGGGAGGCATGGTTTCCAAGCGAGGGTACATTTCGTCCGAAATTTATTATGAAGGAGGGATGAGTTGGCATTTTGTTTTTAACCTTTTGGGTAGTAAGACTTTTGCGGTTACTATTTTTAATATCAACATAAATAATTAAAAAATAAAATGGGTGAGATGATTAAGAAAAACTCGGTAACATTGTTGAATTAAATTTGGCGAGACCGAATTACACAGCCAGAGTTATCACCAATCGAACATCTATCATACAACGTTTTTCCACACATTCGTCTGAAAGAACGCATTTTGACTGCATCCAGTCTACCTTTATCCTATTTTTTTATTTTTCGCTAGAGTACTTACCGAATTACCAAAAGTGCCATGTCTAAGCTAGACAAAATCTGGAAAGACCGAAGTGTGAGTAAAAACCCCAAGATAAAGCTTGTCAGGAGTTTGGTCCACTCCGATTTTCTGAAACATGCACCATAAAAGCAGCTGAAAGGAGAAAAATTGACGCTTTCGAAATGTGGTGTTGGAGGCGTATGCTCCGTAATTCCATGGACAGCTAGACGCATCAACGAGTCCATTCACCAGGAACTACACTTTGTTTGGATGGCATGAATCTAGCCAATGTCTGTAGACGACGGATTCTTCAGTTCTTTAGACACGTTGCGCGTGGTAATGAGGATAGCCTGGAATGACTGGTTGTGGTTGGTAGCCTGTATGGAAAGATCTCCACACGATGGACCGATCAAGTTAAGGCAGCAAGCAGTATGCACCTCGGTGGTTTGAGCGCTACGTGCAGCGCAGTCAGGGGATAACTGGAGAAGACTCATTGCTTTATCAAGAGTCACAACCCTCAGAAATGAGGACTAAGACGAAGAAGAAGAAGAGTACCGAAAGCCCGTATTTCGAATTTTCGTAGCCAAAGGGTTAAGAAACAGGTGCCTGTGAAGCTCAATTCCTCAAGAAAACTTAAACGTAAAATATCCTGGATAGAACATTTGTACGTGAACGGCAAATGGTAATGTTCTCGTCTCGAGACGTAGGAACCTTTTGACCAGCGTGGTCAATAAATTGCTGGAAACGTATAAGCTTATAAATAAGCGAAAAGCTCGCATGATAGTAGAAGTTGGATTCGAAGTATTGACTTGAATTGAACCGAAGGTAGGATATAAATTTTGCGGTTTATTGGAAAAACATCGCACAACGTTTTATAATACTTGGTAGGCAAAGAGGATGGAACGCCACACTCGTCTGGCTTGATATACACTCCTAACTTTCTTGACATCTGTACATCTAGTCATTCATTATCATACCCTCCGATAGCGTAGACTTTTGACATCATCAGATTTTAAGTTCTGATTCATGTTAGACCTCGACTCTTAATGCATGTTTGTTCTGCAAACCCTAGTGCAAGTTGGTCTGGTGGTAGTGATCGTCCTGACGAAGAGACGGGTACGTCTCGAAACCGGTAGACATAGAAATCTCGGTGAGTGGTTACATAATAATATTACTTATATTTTGTAAAAAAAAAGTATTTATCACTTATATTTATTTGACCCCCCATGGTAATCGAAACCGGGACCTACGATAGCCGAGCGTGCTTACTACTAACTGACTGACTGACACTACGGAGGTGGATAAAAAAAGCCTCTCTTCATCTCACCAATAGATGTCTCTAGTGAAGTTCTAGTGATTCAAGAACAATGTTTCAAAATTGGTTCATATATATATTTAGAACTTCCAAGAATTTGAGTAGTGTGGTTGTCATTAATGAGTAAAATTGGCGAATGTTACAGTGTGTAAAGTGATCACTTAAACCAGTCTATGACGGTTGTCAGCCCCGTAAATGTCCAGACTTCCATATTATTCTTCATCTTTGATGAGATGTCAAATATAATTTAAAAAGGTGAGTTTTTTTTTATGAAATTCGTAAAATGTACCACAAAAATCAACAAAATACTAAAAAAACAGGTAATGAAGATTATACTGAAGCTACCAACATACGTTTCAACTAAGTATCTTGTTGGTGGTCCTGTTTACAAGTAATAACACATACACAAGCTCCATCATATTAAATATTTCTTCGCCGTCTTCCTTCCGAAAGCGAGTACCATTCACACATCACATTAGCGAGACCCCATATTCTGAAGGATTCCAAATTAAATCATCGCCCCACGACGTCTATGTATGAAAATTCAACTCGGGCAAAACTTGCCGACTAAGTTAGAGCAAAACAAAGCTAGTTTCGTTCGTCCCGCCGCAAGTGACGAAGCCTGCCACGAGAGTCCCGTACTCTTGGACTTTAGTACTTCTTGGGACTCTAGCCGGAAATTCAAAAGACTAAATTCATAAACTGAGTCGCAGGTTTTCTCGAACTAATGTAAGATATTTGGGTCGTGCTGACATGACAGTGTTGATAAATTAAGACAACATGGTTAGTTTTCAAATAAATAAAATTTCAAGTTTTAGACGTTTCAACTTCATATGAGACATCTATCATCCTCTTTATACGATAGAAGATGAAAGTCTGAGCATTACAACTTTATTTTTTGTTTATGGCAGCGCCATCTGTTAAACATAAAAGCAACTCATGCATTTCTTAAGATTGCTTGTGGCGGACAGCGTGCTTGTTGACAGCTGCTGACATTGAGAATTTTTTAGCATTATTGCTCCATAGATTTTCTAAATGTGTATTTTATTTGCTTTATAAGCGTTGTAAAATACATATGACAAAAAATAAATTTAAAACCCATATTTTTATTTTATTTTATTTAAAATACTAAGCCACAGCAAAACGTGGCCGGATACAGCAGGTATTAAATAAAATAAGAATTTGAACAACATTTTTTTTTTGATATCTCATCAAAGATGAAGAAGAATATGGAAATCTGGGCATTTACGGGGCTGACGACCGTCATAGGCTGGTTTAAGTGATCACTTTACACACGTGTAACATTCACCAATTCTACCCATTATTGACAACCACACTACTCAAATTCTTGAAAGTTCTGTTTATATGAACCAATTTAGAAACCTTGTTCTTGAATCACTAGAACTTCACTAGAGACATCTATTGGTGAGATGTAAAGAAACTTTTTATTAAGTAGAAACTCTTATATTAGTATGTGAGGTCCGAATCCTGGATTATAATCACACACATGAAAAACGCCAGAAAATACCATTTTCATTTTTATTATTTAAGCTTATAATTTGACCAGACAATTTATTTACAACATTTTGAGTGTGTCCAAATACTTGTTCACAAAATCTGGATTATCTCCATTATCGTCATAGGCTTAAACCAGCCTATGACGATCGTCAGCCCCGTAAATGCCCAGACTTCCATATTCTTCTTCATCTTTGATGAGATATCAAAAAATAATATGAAAATAACTCCTGTAATTGGAGATAATCCAGATTTTGTGAACAAGTATTTGGACACACTCAAAATGTTGTACCATTTATTTGTTGTATTAAAAGCAAGACGATGATATTTTTAAATATATTTCATATAAAACCTTCTTTACAAAAATACTCTATAGGGTTTCCTAAACACGTGAAGTCTATAACCAAAGCGTCGATTTTTCATTAATAACAGGCAGTAAAGCGAAAAGTAGGAAGTTTTGTTAATTTTACGAATGGCAAGAAATGAAAACAAAATTTAAATTTGCACACGCAAGTCCAGTCTTCATTCAAACTATAAAGACAGCATTTTGAATGTGTCCAAATACTTGTTCACAAATCTGTATTATCTCCAATTATAGGAGTTATTTTTTACATTATTTTTTGACATCTCAACATACATAGATGAAAACGAATATGGAAGTCTGGGCATTTACGGGGCTTACGACCGTCATAGGCTGGTTTAAGTGATCACTTTACACATGTGTAGCATTCATCACATTGCCCTTGATTGACAACCACATTACTAAAATTCTTAGAACTTCTTTTAAAAAATGTACATTGTTTAAATTTGAAATATATCGCTTGAATTGACTAGAATTTCACTAGAGACATCTATGGTGGCTGCTTAATAACAGATTTCTTCATCCCATCATATATGGCTAATGTGAACTCACGCATACTGTGTTACGAATTTTATTTATTTTTAAATACATATATACAATATTTGAAATCAAATCACAACATTTTGAGTGTGTTTAAATACATAAAAATCTGAGTTTCTGCACTAATTTTTCATAATTATCTTTTTTATATTTTAGACATCTAAACAAAGATGAAGAAGATTATTGTAAACTCAATGATGAAGCGTTATGAGATTGATGATTTCTACGAGTTCCAAAAATTTGGAATCATGGGTATGAATGTTAAACGTGTGTAAAATGATCACTTAACCAGCCTTTGATAGGTCAAAAGCCCTGTAAATACCCAGCCTTCCATATTCTTCATCTTTGATGTGATTATCTATATGTTTCTTACATTTCCAATCACAAAACTGAAAATGTAACTAATATTATAAAGAAGTGACGCTTACGACCGTTTCGCTCTCCAACCCCGATATTATTAGCCAAGATACTGAAATGTGCGGAGAATTACGAAAATATGATAACGCAATAATTTGGCATTGTATTAATTCCCTCGAAAGGGTATAAAAAGAAAAATTCGGTGTCCTTTTAGGGATTTTTTCAAAGGAGACGCTGTTATATTAAGCTTCGAAAGAAAGCATAAAGGAGAGAGGGCTGGGGACCAATATTTCCTACAATTTGTTCCTAAACCAATCATAATTTTAATAAGGAAAAATAATTTTAATAAGGTAGGACCAAGTGTCACTTTTTATTATCTTATATTACACAGGGAAATATCGTTTAACGAAATTATTCAATCTATTATGGTAACAATATTTCGATTTAGTCCAAATATCTGTTCACAAAATCAGGGTTGGAAAAATGAATTTTTTCCAATGGGTTATAACAAAATGAATATTTAATTTGTTAGCGAAGATTATTGAAAATATTTTATTTATTTCGATTAAGTCATCATATACATAATTACAAATTAGAAATTACGGTAATGTGCCGTCACCGAGTTTTCCCGTGCCGATGGCACACTTTACAATGTACCGAGGAAATGTCTTTTTAACTTTTGCAAACATAACTTTGTTAATATTGTTCATATATTTTTTTGACATCTCAACACAGATGAAGAAGAATATGGAAGTCTGGGCATTTACGGGGCTTACACACCTGTAACATTTACTAATTCTACCCATGATTGACAATCACACTACTTAAATTCTATGTTAAGGTGTCAAAAAATAATATGAAGAATAACTGCTATAATTGGAGATAATCCAGATTTGTGTACTTGATCGTATTCAAAATAAATTTCTAAAAATGTTGGATGGTAAGCTTCATTTATGTTTCAACTCTAACGAAGAATCTTCAGCCTTCCATAAATTATCTTCACTTAGTAAACGTAGGAATATATCAGATTAATTTTTTTTGTATAAAGTTATAAATAGTATAACTGATAGCCCCTATCTTCTTGAGCAGATACCTTTTCATTGTTTAATTAGATTCACTAGACAAAGTCATCCTTTTTATAATCCAGCACCATCAAATAACGATTTGGAAAATTCCTTTATTCATCGAAGTTGTGGGAAATCCAATGAATGTTGTACCCACTTTGATATGTTTTACTCCAATCTTTCAAACTTTAAAGCTAAATTGTTCGAAATCTTATAAACCTAAAAGGGTAATTCTATTTCCAGTCCTTTCCTTTTCTTCTTTTCCTATAACTGTCATCTCCTTTTCTCCTTATCCCATCTTTGTCTCATTTCTCTTCTTATATATAGACTTTTCTTATGCATAGGTGTGAAGAACTGTAATTGGTACTCATGACTTTTTTTGTATTCTGATTTATCATATGTTGTAACTGTTGTTTTACCTTCCAATAAAATAAAATAAATATATTTGGACACTCAAAATATTGTTATTATTGTATAATAAACGCCTATTTTCAGCATTTAATTGAACTGAATATTCTTAATAAATTATTTAATTTATTACAATAATTTTCCATTCACGCGGCGCGTTCACAAGTAATACCGAAAGTTGACCAATTTAATGTAAAAGCTTTCGAAAAGCGGTTAAATATTTAATGAGTGAGTATCCAATGTGGTTGATGTAATATGTAATATCGAGGCGTCCTTGGTAGTGATTAACAAGCTCGGCATTAAACTTTGGACGTCCCTCAACCTCATGTACGAGAGACTCCAAAGTAAATCTAATGACGAAGCTTTAGCATTAATATATTTTGCCGGGAGAGCTTTTGGTGTTACTTCGGCTGGAAAGTGTTGCGAAACTTTAGTCGCTAGAAGGCAACAGTTTTGTGCACCAATAATATGTTTCTTGCGACTTTCCACATTGTATTTCAAAGGACCTAATTTCATTTTACAAACAGGACATTTTAAATAAAAAAAATTAGTGAAACATTTTTGCAACATTTTGAGTGTGCCCAAATACTTGTTCACAAATCTGGATTATCTCCAATTATATGAGTATTTTTCATATTATTTTTTGACATCTCATCAAAGATGAAGAAGAATATGGAAGAAGCATTTACGGGGCTGACGACCGTCATAGGCTGGTTCAAGTGATCACTTTACACACGTGTAACATTCACCAATTCTACCCGATATTGACCAACCACAATACTTAATTTCTTGAATGTTCTATATTTATGAACCAATTTTGAAACATTATTCTTGAATTACTAGAACTTCACTTGGTGAGATGAAATTGAGTGTGAATGTCAATAATGGGTAGAATTGGTGAATGTTACACGTGTATAAAGTGATCACTTAAACCAGCCTATGACGGTCGTCAGCCCCGTATGTGCCCAGACTTCCATATTCTTCTTCATCTTTGATGAGATGTCAAAAAATAATATGAAAATTAACTCCTATACTTGGAGATAATCCAGATTTGTGATCAAGTATTTGGACACACTCAAAATGTTGTACAATGTTCTTAATCTTTATTCTGACATAATTGAAAATTGGAAACCGAATTTTAGGTGGCTGGAGCTTATTTTGCCAGCCGTCAAGTATTTCACGTAGACGAGCATAGTAGAGAGAAATAAAGTTTTAATTGTGACCGCCCGCAGTTTGGAAGTTTTAGACCGAAGTCATGGCGTAGGCAAGACTGTGAAATACTTGTATTCACGGGGATAAACTATTTGCAGCACTCTGTATAATTATTTCAGGAAACGGAGTGCTTTGTTTTTATTTCATCAAAATTGTTTGATATAATGATTAAAGAAAACACTTCGTTTTTTACCACTTGAGTTTTATTATAGACTACATGTTTCAGAAGTTAAACTTCCATCATTCAGGTCTGTATAATAACTACAATAGAAATTTAGAAATTAATTTAGAAATCCAAAAGAAACTGAATTCTAATAATAATTTATTAAATAATATATTGTTTCAAAATTCTTCACCATTGTTTTCCATTTTTCCTTTATTTTCAAACTCCGTCCCTTGACTTCCTCTTACTTTCCCCTCTCCTTATTTATAGAACAATTTTATATTTTATATTTTAGTTATTATACAGACCTGAATGATGGAAGTTTAACTTCTGAAACATGTAGTCTATAATAAAACTCAAGTGGTAAAAAACGAAGTGTTTTCTTTAATCATTGTAACATGTCTTACCACAAAGTTAATGCCGAAACAATAAATAAAATATTGTTTGAAATAATGTTCTGAAGCTTTACCGATTTAATAATGAATAAATATTAATTTCTGTTCCTCGACCCTCTGTTTTACCTTTATATGAATACGTGCAATATCTGTACTTGGCCTGTTTAATAAATACGTAGACTGACGTCATAACACAAAATGTACTTTATTTATAAGTTACAAGTATGGGTCTTCTTCAAGTATTCACCTCCCCGACGCACACACTTATCCCAACGGTGTTTCCACTTTTGGAAACGGTCCTGAAATGCTTATTTTGAGATGTCTTTCTGCTCCTTTATCGCATTTGTCTTGATATTAACAATTTTATTTATGTAATTATGTATTTGTATACACAGTAAAACCCCCTATAACGTTAAGATAGGTAAGTACCGCATTATCAGAGGGAATGTTATAAGTCTTTATAAAATTAATAGACTTTGCTTTCACCACTTTTTTTTATTCATACAATTCAATCTACCGGTTTCAACAATATATTGTCATCATCAGGGTTTATTTAAAAAAAAACATTAAAAATATTAAAATACTTTCACCGAAAACTTCCACACACTCCATTAAAATCCTAAATGTTATTTTTCAAATGTTATTTAATTTTTTTTTAAAAAGTGGTGAAAACAAAGTCTATTAATTTAAAAAGGATGTAAAATGTACCACAAAGTATCAGCATGAACATTCAAGAAATGTTATAAGTGGGGCATGTGTGATTATATGTATGGATGTAAAGGAAGCTAGGAGTGTATGTCAGGACAAAAAAGTGTGGTTTTTCATCCTCTTTGCCTACCCCTGCGGGAAAACGGCGTGATGGTAGTGGCAGTAGTAGTAGAACGTGTGTGTGTGTGTGTGTGCTTGTATGGAATCGCAGCCTTGGGCTGTGCTAAAGTTGCATACATTACTTCAAACTAAATGGCGTAAATTGTATAATTTAATACCAGGGAGGCAGCTCTGAGAATATGCAATTTAAGAACGAGTCACAAGAAACAAAGATTTATGGAGATAAGGGATGAATCTGTTTTCAACTTACTCGTGTTATAAGGAATTATGTTGAAACAGGGTTTGAAGAAATAAGAGAAAGATTAAATTATTTTAAGAAATACAAAGGACTGTTATTTTATATATATTTTATCTAAGTATATCTCAACTTTTGGTTTGGAATTCTGGGCATTTACGGGGCTTACGACTGTCGTAGGCTGGTCTGAGTGATCATATTACACACGAGTAGCATTCATCATTCTGCCCTTGATTGACAACCACATTACATAAATTCTTGGAACTTCTTTACATATATGTATATTGTTTAAATTTGAAATGTATTGCTTGAATTGACTAGAATTTCACTAGAGACATCTATGGGGAGACGAAATGATGAAATGATGATGATCTATAAGTCGAAAGCCCCGTAAATGCCCAGACTTCCATATTCTTCTTCATCTATGCTGAGATGTCAAAAAATAATATATTTTTATTCATTTATATTAAATAACATTTAACGCTTCTTAAAGCTCAATAATCTCTTTAATTTAAGTTGGAAAACCGCTGAATAACTATTCGATCATGCTCGAATCACAGTAACCGATTATAGTACCATTATGAATATAAATGGTTGAAAAGTTTAAACTCAAATGATAATGAAACATAATATTAAATCCATTAATTAAACTTACGAGAACTAAATATATATTACGGTCAGGTTGGATCAGTAGTTCTGAAACTTTTTGAAGTCAGGGAGCACTTTTGATCTTACGGAAAATTTGCGGTGCACCAAAACTAAAGATTAAAAAAACAAACAAATATAACTTAAATAAAAAATGAAACTGATTATTAATATAAGACATGTTAAAAATTATATTAACTTTTAATAAAATACATAAAAACGTGAACTTATTGCGGCGAAAATTATTTAAAAAATGTGTTTTTATTATTTACACAAAAATTTCAATTTCAAACTAATGCCCCTTGACTAACCCCCTCCTCCTAACTTACCCCTCTCCGTATTTAACGAACAGTTTTTTTAAATTTTATATTTTAGTTATTATTCAGACCTGACGATGGAAGTTAAGCTTCCGTAACTAGAAGTCATTAATAAACTCATGTGGTATATAAACAATTGTTTCCTCAATCATTTTTTCATACTATTTCTGTGAGCTTAAGCGGCTCATTATTAGATATACGTATCAACTTGTGGTGGAGTGAGTTCGAACCGAGAAACTCTGACTTAAGAGTCCGCGACACTAACCACGGGACCACAACCTGACACATTTAATGTGACACCTGAGCTTGTCGGCTTTTGCAAATTTCAGCGATATTCGGTCTTATATTTGATATATCGTAGTCGTACATGAGAAAGTGACCAACCACCAAAACGTAAAATGTTCAGGAGGGCCATTTAAGTCACTATTGCTTGGCAAGAAAATAAACACCAATGCACTTAGTCATTTTTAACTAGTCAATATATTATCCTTCCAAGTTTAAAATCTTTTGGGATTTTTTCAGGGCAATATTAAGCTAGTAAGATATCAAATAGTTGGTTACTTTATCCTGTATGACGACGATATATGTAAACTATCATTTCTTCATCCAAATTGCTAAGCCAAATCCTTTCAATGAACCTACTGTTGAGGAAGCACCGTCTGTACAAATAGGTCCCATGATATTTTCAATTGTTCTAAGGATTATATTATAGAATCCAAGATATCTCGACCGACCGATGAGGTGAGCACACACAACCTCCCTTCGCAAGGGTGCTGCCATCTAGCCATTTTATTTGCAACTTAAAATGCACAGTAAATGAGCCAACATTAAATTTTGATTTTCATAATTTCGCGGAGTACTAGCAACATGCTCGCGGAGGACCAATGCTCCGCGGACCAGCGGTTAAGAACCACTGGGTTAGATTGTAAATTACAATTTAGGGCGACCCTTCATTAGTGTTTCAGCGGGAAAGTTATGGCGATTAATTAAAATTAAATACTTATTAAAATTAAGTGATAAAATAAGCATTTTAATTAATAAGGTAATCTTTCACTTGATAACAATTGAGATTTATTTAAATAAAAGGGACCTTGTCTTATCAATTTAATCAAATTATTCTTCAAGAGAAATTGATTAAAATGCTGACTTACATGACGGGCGCCATGGCGTAGTTGGGTAGACGCTCGATTGCGAAACTGGCATCGCGAGTTCGATTCCCGCCAATTGAAAGGTAAATCCAAGAAATATTTATTTTCAGGTCTGGGTGCTTGTAATGTATTTTGCACTTCTAGAATTCTTATCCTTACTATCCTACATGCAGACAAGCTTAACAAAGTAGAGGCTTTGAAGGTTTTTCCTTTAAAAAAATGAATTGATAGAATTTGGACAAAATTGTGTTATGTAACACAATAATTGAAGTCAAATTCTCAGGCGGCGATTCGATAATCGATAATTGATAATTATACGTCGGGCGCTATATATGAACAGTGAGGTACGACGAGTTGTGTAAGGAATTATTTATAAATGTGTTTTGTGTTTATTTACGTTCTTTAACTTTGTGGCTTGTGGTTGTTAGTAACAAAATTTGTGTTATGATTGCCGTGATTACCTTTAAGTGATCGAATAAAAAACAATTACGTAACAACTTACGAGTATTTAAAAAAATCGATATTTTATTCGATAGCCCATCACTGGTACAAACGTCACCCCGACCGTAAAATGTTCCCTACGATGTAATAGTAATTTTATATGCGAAAGTTTTGCGATGCGTTCATATCTCTCTCGGACCGTAAAGCGATAAAATAAGAGCAACCATTTCTTTACATTGTCTCTGCCTTAATTTTGGAAGCGTTCCAAATGACCGTCCGAAGTCGCTAACAACGCAGAAAGGAATTACCACCCCCGCTGAACGAAAAATGTTACCGCATGTCCTTAAAACGACCCGAAATAGCGGAGAAACAAGTTGTAGCAAAATGGGGAAATAGCTTCGCATACGAAATGCTTGAAAATTCCTTACTGAAATGCTTGTGCACTCGATCCTTCTATAAAATAAATCACCCTAAAAAAAAGTTACAAGAATATAAAAAAATGGATACCATAAAAAATGTTACATTCAACATTTTGAGTGTGTTCAAACACTCAATCAAAAGCTTCTTTCATCTCACCAATATAAGTCCGTAGTGAAATTCTAGTGATTGAAGCACAATGTTTCGAAATGGAATTATATATATATATATATATATATATATATATATATATATATATATATATATATATATATATATATATATATATATATATATAAATATATTTATATATATATATATATATATATATATATATATATATATATATATATATATATATATATATATAATATATATATATATATATATATATATATATATATATATATATATATATATATATATATATATATATATATATATATATATATATATATATATATATATATATGTATATATATATATATATATATATATATATATATATATATATATATATATATATATATATATATGTGTATATATATATATATATATATATATATATATATATATATATATATATATATATATATATATATGTATATATATATGTATATATATATATATATATATATATATATATATATATATATATATATATATATATATATATATATATATATATATATATATATATATATATATATATATATATATATATGTATATATATATGTATATATATATGTATATATATATATATATATATATATATATATATATATATATATATTTATATATATATATATATATATATATATATATATATATATATATATATATATATATATATATATATATATATATATATATATATATATATATATATATATATATATATATATATATATATATATATATATATATATATATATATATATATATATATATATAAAGAAGTTACAAGAATTTGAGTAGTGTGGTTGTCAATCATAGGTAGAATTGGTGAATGTTACACGTGTGTAAAGGGATCACTTAAACCGGCCTATGACGGTCATAAGCCCCGTTAATGTCCACCTTCTATATTCTTCTTCATCTATGCTGAGATGTTAAAAAAATAATAGGAAAAGTCATCATTAATATATGAGACAAAAATAATTTTTCATTGATTGATTCGGCGGTCACTTTGTCTATCGATTTTGAATTTAAGTTTTACTTAATGAAAACCACTTTTTTATAATAAACCTAAGTTTATTAAATAGAAGTGGTATTTATCAACTAAAACATAAGTTGAAAATCAGTAAACAAAAGTTTTATTCAATTAATTTTTAAGACGTTGATAAGTTTTTGTTAAAAAAAAAACAGTTCTTGAAATTCCAGTGTTTGCACCAAATTTGTTAAAAATTTAATAAAGTATAAGCAAAACTATGAAAGGGTCACTATATTCTATTTTTCTAATTCGTGGAATAGGCCTTGTGGCCTGTTTTAATGGGGGATTAGCCTCCTGAGATGTCGATACCCAGCTGTCAACTCTTTACTAGGAGGGATCTACCTTGGGGTTGGCCGTGCATGGAATATGGGAAAGTTTGAATGGTTCCATTATCCTCACGTGCGCATACCATTGTCTATATATTCCATATATCGTACTTATACAGGAGAAAGTGACCAAGTGCATTTTTTACAAAAACATGATCATTGACTATTTGATATCTTACTAGCTTAATAGTGCCCGGAAAAAATCCCAAAGGATTTTAAACTTGGAAGTATAATATATTGACTTGTTAAAAATGACTAGCTGCATTGATGTTTATTTTCTTGCCAAGCAAAAGTGACTTAAATGGCCCTCCTGAACATTTTACATTTTATTAGTTGGTCACTTTCTCATGTACGACTACGATATGGGACATATACAATTTTGTATTAATGTGTTTGTACATAAAAATCTGAAAAATATATTTCTTTTAATTTTACATTTAAAAAAAGTCTTCTCCAATTTTGAGGTTTATTTATTTATTTTCATTTTGCGTAAACCAAAAGAGAAAATAACTCAAGTTATTCCAATTCGGAATCGGACGAGTAATTAAATTTTAATACCGAAGCGTATGAAAACAAGGCATTTTGGATGTTTCCGCAAAATTATTTGGGCAGAATTATAAGACGGACAAATAAACTCGTATTTCCACAAATTGGTTTTGCTTCATCTCTAGAGTGCCCGGATTCTAGAAAATCGCCAATTACGAGGATCTTCTGGAATACGAGGAGTCGTAAAAACCGGTGGTTGAAATCCACAAAACTTGGAGTAGTTTCCAAAGCCGACGAGCGCGCTAAGGGCTCCAACTCCCCTCTCTAATAACATCACTCCCAATATACCGCGAACAATCAAAAAGCGATCTGAGATATTGTTACAAGATTCAGTTATACCTACGTAAGGCAGTTATCGATTCACGGATGAATCCCATTCTTAGAAAATTTTATGAGATATACATCCAGCCTTTAAAGTTGGAAAAATATCGCGAAAATTCATTATCAGAATTTTAAAAATATCTAAAGTGCCTTAATAATAATAATAAATAAAGGATATTGTATTTATTATAAATTCATTATCTCAGGGGTTCCCAAAGTGTGCGCCGCGGCGCTCTGGTGCGCCGTAGAAAGTAAAGAGGGGCGCCGTGAGTCGATCCTCTATCATTATCCGAAACCACAAATATTTTCTTTTTTGCTGTTCTGTTTCGATTCTGAATTCTTATAAATATAATAAAACTCTTTTCTTTCTTGTTAGTAATTATTTTTCGGAATTTGCAAATCATATAATAGATACTAATCACTCATTTCACTCTCATAAATTAAAATTATTACACCTTGTTCCATATAAAGGCCAAATTATGAATTATCTTGAAAATTTAGAAATCCAAAAAAACCTGAATTCTAACAATAATTTATTAAATAATATATTTTTTCAAAATTCTTCACCATTGCTTTCCATTTTTCCTTTGTTTTCAAACTCCGTCCCTTGACTAACCCCTTCTCCTTACTTTCCCTTCTCCTAATTTATAGAACAATTTTATATTTTATATTTTAGTTACTATACAGACCTGAATGATGGAAGTTTAACTTCTGAAACATGTAGTCTATAATAAAACTCAAGTGGTAAAAAACGAAGTGTTTTCTTTAATCATTATAATAAAACTCAATTTCATATTGTGGATGTTTTAATTTTTGTGCCTATCTACCCAACTACTATTATTGTAGGTACCTACCTGTTCTTTTCGACTTAAATATAAACGGGGTCTTTCATTAAGTTCTTTCTATCTTAATTTTTTTTATAAAACCAAGAGTGCGTCAGAGATTTATCATCAACAATATGGCCGTTATTAACTGTAAAAGTTTGAAAGTCTTTATTGAAAGACCCTTATATGTAGTCACTATATCTATTCCAAATAGCTTACTTATGTAGGGCGCCGTGACAATTTATTTATTTTTTTAATTTTTTTATTACAAGGAAAAACAACAGTTTCAATACATGAAAAAAACAGAATACAAAAATAATAATCATGAATACCAATAACAGTTTTTCACATTTATACATAGGAAAGTAAGAGAGAAAAAATCTTTATAAAACAAGAGATATGCGATAAGGATGGGATAAATTCATTTGTAAATTTGAAGGAAAGAGAAGATTCATTTGTCTTCTCTTTCATTCAAATTTAAGTTTTGTGTAAATGTCAGACGGTAACAATTTCACTTAAGTCTACATTTGACCTGATGATGGAATGATTACGAAACCGGTTGTCACAAAGTAGTGTATTTTAAAGAGGCACTACACAACTTGAACTATGAATGATAAAGAGAGTATTATATTACTATAACACAAAGTTAACAATGCTTTTAATATATGTACAATATATATTCAATTTATAATATAATATAAACCTTTAAAATAGTTTAGTCAACTTAATAAAATCTTTGGTTTTAATAAGCGAAAATACAAAATAAGCAGAATTTAAAGAAAATTCCGGGAAAATATGAATTTCACAAAAGCAGAAATTTCGCAAAAAATGTGACTTAATTTTCAATTAAGAAAGGATTTATGAATACACCAAGAACGAGACTGTAAACGTCACCCTTGTAATGTAGGTGAACGGGGTCGTGTAAGACAGGGATGGGCTGAAGGCGATGCGATGTTAAGCCGAATTTCATTAGCGTTACTGAAACTTATGAATGCCGTCAGATGCAATTTTTAAAAAAATATGATTTTAAAAAATAAATATATATTTTTGCATTTTTGATTTCTTTAGTTAGCTTATATTACATTCAATATACACTATTTTTTACACTCAATTTACATCATGCATATTAAATGTATGTTTAAATTTTCTAACAGTAAACAAATAAAATTTTTAATAATAATGTTGATTGCCCAGAGCTTTTATCACTCATCAATTTAAGAGTCCCGGTACAGACCAGAAACAAAACCTTATTTAAAATCCCTAAAATGTACACCAAGTCCTACCAAAATTCGTTTTAAATCGAGCCTGCGATATGTGCAGTGAAATGCTTAATGAAATAGACATCAATAATGTTTCTTTAATACGTTTATTAGAAATATTGTTGATGTCTATTTGACAATTTGATAAAGAAAATTTCTATTATTTGAAAAAAACATTTAATGTTAGTTTATTATATAGTTATACTTTTATGTACATGACAGTTTATTTTTATATTATTTAAGTGAAAACCTGTAACTGAAATTTTATTTTTTTATTATATTGTGGTATTTTTGTAAATGTTCTGTTGGTTTTCCAATAAATAAATAAATAAATTAAATAAAATATATTTTTAAATTTTTTCTATTATTTTCATTCTTCATTCAGAAATCTCATATTAAATTTTCAAACTCTTATACATTATAAAATTTTGCGATTCTGTTTTATTTTCAAAAAATTAAATTAAATCTTATTTTATTCTTTTTCTAGTTCATGATTTTTTTTGTTCAGAACTTTTTTATCCTTAAAATATTATTTGAAATATATGGTTTTTGAAAGAGATAAAAGTATATCTGGGTGTGAAATTTTGGTAAATGAGGAAATTATGGAATAGGTCAAACATTTCGTATACTTGGAAAGTATGTTTTTTAGAAATGGAAAGGTTGATAAAGTTATAGAAAGGAGAGTGAATGCTAGGAACAGAGTGAATGGTGCACTGAAATCAGTTATGGCAAATAAAAACCTTTATCGAAAGCTAAATTGGCAGTACACAACGGAGTCCTGGTTTCAACCCTAATGTATGGAAGTGAAACATGGAGTTAGCAAAAAAAGGATTAAAGTAGACTGAATGGTATGCAAAGCATTACCGATAAAATTAAGAAAAGTGTGTTGAGAGTGTTTGGGCATGTGGAACGAATGAGTGAGTAAAGAACGGTGAATCAAATTTATGAAGTTGGAAAAAAGAGTAGAGGAGAACCGAGAAAAACTTGGCACGATCATTAATGCCAAATGCTTTGAAGCGGTCAAGTTGGGAGTCGAAATAATCGGCGAGTATGTATGAGGAGATGCATGAACGTGGAAGAGGCGAAGAATGTTTGCAAAGACAGAGTGGTGTGGCGTTCTATTCTCTCTGCCTACCCCTGCGGGGAAGCGGCGTGGTGGTTAGTTGTTTAGTTATTTTGATGCATTTTCAGCATGGTGTAAGACAAAAATAACACAAAACGTAAAGCCTAGACGGGGTATGGAGGCTTGCAGCGTCAAGGGGGGTTCACGAAAGCCATTTCTCATAGCCAACACGGCTGTCCAAACTTAAAACACAGTAAGGTACATTTTTTTGTATTTAGAATCTACTTAGTCCAAAAATGCAAAAAAAAACGTACTTCAAAAAAATGTCCCTTACTGTGTTTTGAGCTTGGACAGCCGAACAGACGTCGCAAAAGCCTTTAAATTATGAACTTAGCCTGAAAAAGCGGCCAAAGCTCGCCGGAATAAATTATTCGACACATTGTCAACAAGTCTGACGTTGTGACATTACGATTAAAGGTCAAAAGAATAATAACTAAAAAATGTTAAATTCTTAATAACGGGGGGCTTAGGCCTACAAGAATAGTATGAAATTAAAATAAATAAAAGCTTTCTCAATTCAACATAGATGGATGTTGTACCCAAACTCATACGTACTATGGCATGATATTAATCACATAACTTATGTCCGCCTCCGTAGTGTAATGGTCAGCACGCTCGGCTACCGTTCTGGAGGTCCCAGGTTCGATTTCCAGGGGGGGATCAAATAAATATAGGTGATTTTTTCACTCAAATATTTATTCAATATTACCCTGGACTGGTACCTGAAGTGGAGGGCTGATCACCTTTCCTTCATGTGTTAACGATCAAGATAACACTGCGCTTATATGATGCAGTGCTCTATGCACCATCGGGGTGCGAGAAAGGGTTTTAAAAAAACTTATAACTCAAATTTTTAAACTGGTCAAATTATAAGCTACATAAAAAAATTAAAATGATGTTTTCAGGCGTTTCCCAGTATGAGAAAATAATCCGGGGTTCGGATGCTGCATCCATCCTAATAAAAGGTTCTCTGCTAAATAAGAAGTATTCTCAATCCAATATAGACGGCTGTTATGAACTCATGTGTACTGTGTCATGAGATTGATCATATATTTAGGAGTTTAAAAAATTTGAGAAGTGTGGTTGTCAATCATGGGCAGAATATTACACGTGTGTAAAATGATCACTTAACCAGTTAATGACAGGTCAAACAAAAGCCCTAAAAATACCCATATTTCTATATTCTTCTTCATCTGTGTTAAGTCGTCACAATACAAAATAAAGTCCTGAATGGAAAAACCCAATTTGTGAACAACGATTTGGACACACATATTCTTCTTCAACTAAGTTGAGATGTCATAATATAAAAAAAAGGTTTATTATTAACCTGTCGAAAGTCAACGAAAAAGAGAACCAACAAAAAAGAGAATATCAAGAATAGTTATAATACATATCGCTTACTCCTTTCAAGAACGTCATAAATCGAAAAACTTGATTTTTCAGGAGAACGTTTTTAAAGTTTAAAAATATAACACAATGTTTTAAAAATAAATGTCAAGCCACTTATTGATCTTTTTACTCTGCAACAGTTCTTTTTAGGTAAAACCTGAAGGTTTTTTCTCCATTTGAAAAATATTTGATGTATTTAAAAAAATAATTAAACAATACATTTTCTTCAAAATGAAAAAACAACGCAATCTGCCCTGAACCGGGTAAATATTAAGTTAAAAATATGCCTCTTTTGCTGGGATATAGTACATTTTCTGGGCATTCCGAAAACATGCACAACTGAAAATTGACGATTTTTGATTTATGACGTTCTTGAAAGGAGTGAGCGATATGTTATACAGTGAATCAGTGATTTGGAGTAACATTGAATATGAGAATTCAAACCGTGAAATTTCAAAACGTGATTCAAGCAATAAAAGGATTCTATACGTGTACAGATTTCTTATTGTAAATGTGTAATAAAATCAAACAGGAAATGGTTTTTCTATCGCACTGGTTCTATTGTGAAAGCTGTAAAGGAAACGTTCCGGAGACCAAACGCAGTAAAGATTTTATGTACCGTAAATAAACGCAATCTACATATTTATAGGGCGAATACAACTACACAATTTGAATATTAAATGAGAAATATCCTTACAACATTTTGAGTGTGTCCAAATAATTGTTCACAAAATCTGGATTATCTCCAATTACAGGAGTTATTTTCATATTAATGACACACTCAAAATGTTGTAAATAAATTATCTGGTCAAATTATAAGCTTAATAATAAAAATGAAAATGGTATTTTCTGGCGTTTCTCATGTGTGTGATTATAATCCAGGATTCGGATCTCACATACTAATATAAGAGTTTCTGCTTAATAAAAAGCTTCTTTACATCTCACCAATAGATGTCTCTAGTGAAGTTCTAGTGATTCATGAACAAGGTTTCTAAATTGGTTCATATATATATAGAACTTCCAAGAATTTGAGTAGTGTGGTTGTCAATAATGGGTAGAATTGGTGAATGTTACACGTGTGTAAAGTGATCACTTAAACCAGCCCATGACGGTCGTAAGCCCCGTAAATGCCCAGACTTCCATATTCTTCTTCATCTTTGATGAGATGTCAAAAAATAATACGAGAAATATCCTTATTATTTATTGATTTGTGAATATTTGTAGAATTATATGATGTAAATGTGACAATAAAACACTTGTATAATACTTTATTTGAATTTATTAATGTTAAGGCAGTACTCGCGAATATCCAGTTCAGGAAGCGATCTACCGCGCAAGACGTTTTTCCACGAACAAATTTTTCTGGACACATACTAAAAATATATTTTTGACACTCTTTTACCTAAAGAAAATTGAGTTGCGATGTATTGATTACTGGGTCTTAACGAGACTAGTTTCGAGAACATTAGCTGTTCTCATAACAGATAAAAATACAAACTCAAAACAGTTTTTATTATCGATTGTTGATGAAAACAAGTCGTGCTTTTAATAAATTCAAAAGTAGTTTTCAAGATCGATCTTTCGCAATGAAACATAAAAGAAGCATAATGGAAGACCGAGGAAAACTTGGCTTGATCAAGTATTTCAAATACATGAAAGTGGTAACGTCAAGAGTCGGAATTATCAGCGTGTATGTATGAGAAAATGTATGAATGTGGAAGAGGTGACGATTGTGTGCAAAGACAGACTGGTGTGTGGCGTTCTATTGTTTCTGCCAACCCCTGTGAGGAAGCGGCGTCATGGTTAGTTAGTTAGTTAGAATCAACTTAATAAGTAAACAACATTTTGAGTGTGTCCATTCACAAATCTGGATTATTTCCAACTATAGGAGTTTTTTTTAAATATTTTGTTGAGATGTCAAAAAATAATATTAATTAGTTGAATCTGGAATTTCGTACGTATAAGATAAAGTCCGCCTCCGTAGTGTAATGGTCAGCACGCTCGGCTACCTTTCTGGAGGTCCCGAGTTCGATTCCCAGGGGGGAGCGAAATAAATATAAGTGATTTTTTTAGTGTAATATTTATTCATGTTACCCTGGACTGGTTACTGAAGCGGAGGGCTGATCCTTCATGTGTTGACGACAAGATAACACTGCGTTTATATGATGCAGTGCCCTATGCACCATTGGGTGCGGATAAGGGTTGGTAGTAGTAAAGATAAAGTGCTGACCACTGCGTCACACAAAATAAGATTTGTGCCAAAAGCCGGCAAACTCCTCTTTTTGTCGAAGAAATAAAAATTGTCACATACACGCAGGGAAAATATCGAATCCGAATAATTTCGAGCGAATTTCACGTCAGTTCTTTGGTGAATGGAGGTGGATGCCTTGGACGCCGGACAGGGAAGAAAGATGGGGGGGAGGGGTACAGGAAGTGAGGGGGAACAGGAAATAAGACCATGTCGCCGAATCGGTATCGTGTTTGCCAGAAGATATAGTACTCCCAACACATAATATGCGGCAATACACTTTGGCTTTGGTCCAGTGCAGTTGAAAACTGTACAGAACCCACGGACCCGTCTCCAGAATGGGGCGAATACACCGAAAAATAAACAAGCGAGGTCTCATCTACATTTAGACGACACGAATAAAATTTATAAGCTCGAATAAATAATGAAAAAAACTTAATTAAATTGCTTTTTTGACATCTCAACATATATAGAAGAAGAAGAATATAGTAGTCTGGGCATTTACGGAGATTACGACCGTCGTAGGCTAGTTTAATTGATCACTTTAATTCACCGATCTACCCATGATTGACAATCACAGTAATCAAATTCTATATATATATATATATGATCCAATTTTGAAACGTTATGCTTGAATCACTAGAACTTTACTAGAGACATCTATTCGGCTGTCCAAATTTAAAACACAGTAAGGGACATTTTTTTGTAGTAGGTTTTTTTTTTGCATTTATGGACTAAGTAGACTCTACTTAGTCCAAAAATGAAAAAAAAAACCTACTACAAAAAAAAATGTCCCTTACTGTGTTTCAAATTTGGACAGCCGTATTGTGATATAAAATAAGCTTTTTATCAAGCAGAAACTCTTTCAATTGTATGTAAAGTCCAAATCGTGGATTATAATCACATACATGAGAAACGCCAGAATATATCTTTTTCATTTCAATATTTTTAGCTTTTAATTTGTTATACCCTGTAAATGCCCAGATTTCCATTTTCTTCTTCATCTTTGATGAGATGTCAAAAAATTACCGAACGAAGAATTTATATTCATAACAACAATTTAAGTGTGTCCAAATACTTGTTCACAAATCTGGATTATCTCCAATTATAGGAGTATTTTTCATATTATTTTTTGACATCTCATCAAAGATGAAGAAAAATAATAATATTGATGAGATGTAAAAAAATTATATGAAAAATAACTCCTATAATTGGAGATAATCCAGATTTGTGAACAAGTATTTGGACATACTCAAAATGTTGTAAATAAATTATCTGGTCAAATTATAAGCTGAAATAATAAAAATGAAAATGATATTCTCTGACTTTTGTCATGTCGCTCACTCCTTTCAAGAACGTCATAAATCAAAAAACTTGATCTTTCAGGAGAACGTTTTTAAAGTTTAAAATATAACACAATGTATAAAAAATAAATATCAAGCCACTAATTGAACTTTTTACTGTGCTACAGATCTTTTATGGTAAAACCAGAAGGTTTTTTCTCCATTTGATATTTGATAAAATATTTAGTTTATTTAAAAATATAATAAAACAATACATTTTCTTAAAAATGCAAAAACAACAGATTCTGCCCTGTAGCGGGTAAATATTAAGTTAAAAATGTGCCTCTTTTGCTGGGATATAGTACATTTTCTGGGCATTCCGCAAACATGCACAACTGAAAATGTACGATTTTTGATTTATGACGTTCTTGAAAGGAGTGAGCGATGTGTGTTATTATAATCCGGGATTCGGACCTCACATAATAAAATAAGAGTTTCTGCTCAATAAAAACTTCTTTTCATCTCACCACTATTGGTAATCCACTCACATCTATATCTTTATCTTTGATGAGATGTCAAAAAATAATTATAAAGAATATCTACCTTTTTATTTTCAGATATATTTGTTAGCAAAAGAAACTAACAAAAAAGCTGAAGAGTTGAAAAGAAACGGAAAAATAGTTTACGATCTCCATCGCCATGACAACGCTACTACCTTGTAACGAAATCCGTTGAAGTGAACATTCAGTATGCAAAGAATTTCGTACACAGGTTTCGGATGGGGCTACAACGCTTAAAGTTCGCATCAACTTCAAATGGCTGGCGTAAAGAATTTAAATATTGCCCGAGGTATCAAGAAACGTTTAGCGCGGCAGAAGAGGGTAGGTGTGTAGTGAATATATTGAAAAAAGAGGAATAAAAACCGCAGAAAACGAGAAAAGAATGTGTGCCATAAGGAAAGGTACGAATAGGGTAGGAGCGAAAGAAAATTTGGTATGTCACATTACTACAAAGTGGATTCATTCAGTTAAAAGTTCAAAAAGTACACGAACAAGTTCAATAAAATGTACAAAAAGGGAAAAATACGAACAAAAAAATGTTTTTATTCACTCAAACATGCTTAAGTTCTCTCTCTGGTACAGGACTATTTATCAAGCTTTTCCCACTATCTCATCGTAAAAGAAAATATTCTTTTAAAAACAGTAAAATCTCGAAATAACGGACTTATTAGAAAGAGGGGTCGGTTAAAGTCGAAAGTCGGGTTGTGGTCCCGTGGTTAATGTCGCGGATTATTATGTCAGAGTTTCTCGGTTCGAGCCCCTCTACCGCAATTTGATACCTATTTCTAATAGTGAGCCGCTTAGGCTGACAGAAATAGTATGAAATTGAAATATTTGTGGAAATAATAAAAACAAAAATATTTCTCTCTTTATTTAAAAAACAAAAAATGTCAAATATCGTAAGGTAATCTTATACAGTAAATTAAACACTTATTCCAAAGAATTAACTAAAGCTACACAAGAAAAAAGTATCTTGATTAATTGATTCGGCAGTCACTATTAGGTAAAACCAGCATTTGACGACCGTCATATGCTGGTTTAAGTGATAACTTTACACACGGGTAACATTCCCCAATTCTACCCATTATTGACAACCACTCTACTCGAATTCCTGGAAGTTCTATATATATATATATATATATATATATATATATATATATATATATATATATATATATATATATATATATATATATATATATATATATATATATATATATATATATATATATGTATATATAAAGGGTCCGCCAAATAACTTTTTTTTTTTGAAAACAGGGCGCAAAACATCGAGTGTAGCTTCGGCTGTGTGGCACGTAGCGCCGTCCTGTTGAAACCAAATGTTGCCAATATCCTCCTCTTCAATTTTTGTGAACAAAAATCCGTTCAACATGGCCCGATAACGATCGCCATTGACTGTAACGGCCACTCCTTGCTCATTTTCAAAGAAAAATGGCCCAATTATGCCTCTGGACCAAAATCCGCACCAAACAGTGACTCGTTTTGGGTGTACCGGCTTTTCAATGTATGCGTGCGGGTTTTCTGTGCCCCAAATACGACAATTTTGCTTGTTTACATACCCGCCAAGATCAAAATGAGCTTCATCCGAAAAGATGATTTTTTTGGCAAAATCGGCATCTTCTGTAAGTCGATCGCAGGCCCACTCAGCGAAGCGAAAACGCATTGGATGGTCAGTTGGCTTCAACTCCTGAACCAATTGGACTTTGTATGGCGTCATACCAAGGTCTTTATGCAAAATTCGTCTCAATGATGTCTCCGAAATGTTCAATTGTTGAGAACGACGGTGAATTGATGTTGATGGCGCTTCACGCACACTTTCTGCCACAACATCGATATTCTCGGGTGTACGCACTGTTTTTGGCTTTTCACGCTTTGGTTTATCGATGAGGATGCCAGTTTCTTTCACTTTTTTCACAAGATAACGAACATACGGAGCTGACGGTGCTTCTCTTCTTCCAAAAACCGTACGCAATTTTCGCACACATTCTGCAACATTACCATGATTTTCAAAGTAATGTCGCAATATTTCCCAGCGTTGTTCAAGCGTATACACAACCATATTCGCTCAGCGGAAGGATAAAACTAATTATCTGTCAAATCAGACATGAGCTAAGTGTTACCATTCACGAAATAAGCACTAGTTGAAAAAAAAAACTTTAGATGGCGGACCCTATATGTATATATATATATATATATATATATATATATATATATATATATATATATATATATATATATATATATATATATATATATGTAATAAAATAACTAGGTACCTACCTATACATTTTATTAAGTACTTACAAAAAGTACCTACATAAAACAGTTCAACCACCAGATGCCGCATGCGTCGCTCAGAATAAAACAAAAGACTTCCGATAATATTATTGACTGTCAGAATCAGATAGATAGATAGATAGATAGATATAAAATTATTATAAAGATAAATTAAGAATAAACTTTAATTACAAAGCAACACATTGTTTATTTTATTATTATACACCCACTTTACATATTATTTACACTTAATTTTCAAAAGGAAAATATTACCACGTTATAAAACGACGATTTTGTTAATTGGAAATGGATGATGAAACATTAGATGTATTAAAACAATTACTACAATATGTTCGGAGTGAGAGAGAAAAATTAGAAGATGATCAAAGAAAACGATTAGAAGATAATCAAAGAAGACGTGGAAATCTAAGAACTAGTGATAAAATTAAAGATAAAAGTCCATGTAAGATTTGTGAAAATTTAAATAAGGGAACTCGATATCACTCTGAAGCAACGTGCTGGTTTAAAACAAAAGAGGATGATAAGATTAATAATAAAAATGAAGATTTACAAATTACACAGAAACAGTGCTTGAAGAATGAAAATAAAAATAATGTGGAAAAAATTTCTACAAAATATAAAATAAAATATACTCCAGAAAAGAAAAATTTCGAAGCAGATTGTATGAGCAGGAATCCAGTATTAGAATCGAAGGAAAATGCAGATGAACAATTAAAAGTTGTAAATTTGGTTAAATTACAAGATAATTTAAAAGATCAGAATAAAAATAAAGACATACAAATAACACAGAAACAGTGCTTGAAAAATGAAAATAAAAATAAAGTAGAAAAAACTTCTACGAAAGATAAAATAAAATATTCTCCAGGAAAGAAAAATTTAGAAGTAGATTGTCCAAGCAGGAATTCAGTATTAAACTCGAATGAAAATGCAGATGAACAATTAAAAGTTGTAAATTTAGTTAAATTAGAAGATAATTTAAGAGATCAGAATAAAAATGAAGGAATTCAAAAGAAAAAAACAAATGGATTGAAAAAAAACTGTGTCTACTTTAAAAGGGTCAAGAAGAAAAAAAAAAAGAAAGAAAAAAAAAAGAACGAAAAAAAAAAAAAACTTTATTATATCACTAAACTTATACACGAAGATGATCCGGAGGACGAGTGAAAATTTTACTATGAATTTTCATCCCCAAGGGGGGAGATGTAATAAAATAACTAGGTACCTACCTATACATTTTATTAAGTACTTACAAAAAGTACCTACATAAAACAGTTCAACCACCAGATGCCGCATGCGTCGCTCAGAATAAAACAAAAGACTTCCGATAATATTATTGACTGTCAGAATCAGATAGATAGATAGATAGATAGATATAAAATTATTATAAAGATAAATTAAGAATAAACTTTAATTACAAAGCAACACATTGTTTATTTTATTATTATACACCCACTTTACATATTATTTACACTTAATTTTCAAAAGGAAAATATTACCACGTTATATATATATATATATATATATATATATATATGAATAAATTTTGAATCGTTGTTCTTGAATCACTAGAGACAACACCAGAAAATATAATTTTCATTTTTATTATTTAAGCTTATAATTTGACCAGATAATTTATTTACAACATCCAACATACAACACACTCAAAATGTTGTAAGTAAAACTTAAATTTAGAAAAAAGCAAGCATCTTGTAACATAGTTAGCGAATATCGCAAAAATAATTTTCCAGGGTTAAAAACTGTAGTTTATTATTGAAGTACAAGATGCACTTACGTAGTTGGCAATAAGATCAGGATGGTCCATTTCGAGTCCATCATCCAAGATGGCGACCACGACCCCCTTCCCGGTGATGCCCTCCCTCCAGGCTGGAATCACGTTCATGTCCAACCCGCCCCCCCGGTGCTGAAATAAAAATTACAGAAATAAAGTTAGAAAAATTCTCGACATATCTTAAAGTACACTGATCTCTATCTGAGCCAATGGGATATACGACACCGCGTCAAATATCAATATGTGTAAACGACCTATAATAAACATATGTTCAACTTATTCCACAAATACTTTTGAAATTAATTTGTTAGATGATAATTACCTATGTAAGTGATCACTTTACACACGTGTAACATTCACCAATTCTACCCATTATTGACAACCACACTACTCACTTGGAAGTTCTATACATATATATATATATATATATATATATATATATATATATATATATATATATATATATATATATATATATATATATATATATATATATATATATATATATATATATATATATATATATATATATATATATATATACATATTTAAATATATTTAAATATATATTTGTCCCACCATAAAATGAATGCCGAAATGATAAATTACATCAAGTTACTCGTATTTGAACTTATGAATTATTTAAATAATTTATTATTATTCGGTTCATAATCGTTATGCTCAACACAAACACTTCAAGACAAATTCCAGACATTTTTGTAGAGTTTTGTCGTAGATTGCGAATGTAACATCTCAAATAGCTCAGCACTGTATCTAAGTAGGCATTATCATCAGCTGTAAACCGCTCTTTCAAAGGCACTTTAATGAAAATGGCGCTATGATAATAATAATAACGATAATCCTTTGTCGCAAGTGGGGCGACGTTCCTCGCAAGTTAATTAAGAACTCTACGATATTATTACACAATTCGGAAAGAATGTCAGTTCGCGAGGATGCGATAAACAGGGGTAATCAAGGCAAGACGTTTTCTCGGTAACTTGTGGACACAATACTACAGTAATTCCTCGACTTACGCTATTAATTCGTCGCAAGGATATCGTTCAAGTAAAAAAAATATGATAACTTTTATTTTATCATTTTTTATATAATTTGTTACAATTTCTATGCATTTCTACTTAATAAAATCTTATATTTTATTGCACTGAGCCTCTCCAAAAAAGAAACAGATGTTGGTCTTGGAGAGGGATTTTTTTCTTCTTTTTCGTTTTTTTTCAATAGTCTCATGTATTACATTGAAAAAATATATTACAGGGGAACAAATATATTTAAGCGATACGAGGGAGTTATCTTCTTTAGTTTTCTATTGAATAGTCTGTATAACGTAGGCGTACAGGAGAAAGTGACCAACTACCAAAACGTAAAATGCTCAGGAGGGCCATTTAAGTCACTATTGCTTGGCAAGAAAATAAACACCAATGCAGTAAGTCATTTTTGACTAGTCAATATATTATACTTCCAAATTTAAAATTCTTCGTGATTTTTTTCAGGGCTATTATATTAAGCTAGTAAGATATTAAATAGTCAATTATCACGTTTTTGTAAAACAATGCACTTGGTCAAATTTCTCCTGTATGACTACGATATGTTTGTAGTGTTGGTTAAGTTTCTTTTTTACAGTGATTGTGTCTTTTATGGTATATTTGTGTTATGCAATAATTTGTTTTAAAGAATAAAGGACATACAAGTATATTAAACAAGTCTTAAAAAGTAAAGGTTTTATGGGTCAATTCATTTAAAAAAAAAAAATCGGAAAAAATACCGAGCGCAAATACATAGCCAAAATACAGATAGTTAATATGTTTATGTATATTCAATAAATGAAATGATATTAATCAATTTATTTTTATTTTCAAATCGTGTAAGTACGAATAAACGTTAGTCGAAATCACGTAAGTAAAGGACTTAATGTATCGGGGAGGAGGGCCCTCAGCAAAGCAAAAAGCGCGAAGCGTCATAATAAGAGGAATGGGAAGCAGCCGGGGACTCTCGCATTATTGCTTCCGGAATACCGCGCATACAACTGAGCTTCTCAAAGTGACAAATTTACTTGGAGTATAATTTGTTTTAGTGTATTTTTACCGCTCTGAGATTATTAACTGGCCGCCGTTCGTCAGGATAGTAAATGCCCTATATAATTGCATTCCTTATTTTTATGTTATCATGTTGGGAGTGTGGTTATATCGTAGTCGTACTGGTGAAACTGACCAACTAACAAAACGTAAAATGTTCAGGAGAGCCATTTAAGTCACTTTTGCTTGGCAAGAAAATAAACATCAATACAGTTGGTCATTTTTAACAAGTCAATATATTTTATATATTATTTCGAGAAATAAAAATACTTTGTATTCTGATCCACTCGCATTTGTGAATGGATCAGAATACAAAGTATTTTTATTTCTCGAAATAATATATCAATATGATCCACAAAGTTAATGCTTTCAATATTCAAAACACAATATATTTTACTTCCAAGTTTAAAATCCTTTGGGATTTTTTTCAGGGCAATATTAAGCTAGTAAGATATCAAATAGACAATGATCACGTAATTGTAAAAAATGCACTTGGTCACTTTCTCCTGTATGACTACGATATATACAGTAGCGAGTACTCAAATCATTCCAGACAGAAAATATCAGTTATTTTAAATAATATTTCTTGTTGTGATTCCTCGATATATTTTCAGTCCAAATTATTAAACAACACTGCTTAAAAATGATATTTAAAAAAATTGCCTATTTAACGAACAATTTTTTTTTCTAAAATTTTTATAAAAATGCAAAAAATCCATGACAAAACGGATTGAAGCAGTAAAAAAAAGAAGGAACAACAAAGTTGGTACTGTATTTTTTTGGTTTTCGATTATTGTAAGTATTATGTACCTATATAATTTAATTTTAAATCAATATGTACATTTTTTAAAATTATATGAGAATTTTTGATTTTCGTGAGAAAAAATTAAAAATTTACAAATTAACTATAAAATTACAAAAAAAAAATTGGTCACTAAATAGGCATTTTTTGGTATATCATCTTTAAGCAGTGTTGTTTAATAATTTGGACTGAAAATCTATCAAGAAATCACAACAAAAAAATTATTAAAAAAAAACTGATATTTTCAGTCTGGAAATAAAAGTCCGGTCTAAAATAAAAATCAAGAATGGTGGATAGATTTTCTTGTAATCAATTAAAAACATATGAAAAATAGAATTAATTTTTGCCTATTGTATCTTTCTTTTATTTAAAAAGATACTTCAAAAATTTTAGTTGTAAAAATTATATTAACCCTCCGCATACTTCTCTGCGCATAGTAAATTTTTCTCTCTTTTTTTACCCTGTGTTTTTTCGAAATAGTGTAAAAAGGTAATAAAAATTAATATGTTATCATTGATAAAACAAAAACAAAAAACAATCGGTAATTACTGAGCAAATATATCCAGACTCCAAAAACCATTGAAGCACTTACCGTTTAAATAAAACAAACCTGTTTCATTAATTAACAACAAAATTGAGTGATTTTTTGCGTGTAATGTACAAAAATTTGATGTATACATCAAAAACCATTGTTTACGTTTGAAGGCAGTCAATCAAAATTTTATTTACAAAAAAAAAACATTACGAGCGACGCGTACAAGTTAAAAAATGGCCATTCTGAAACAAATTATTTGTTTTTTCCACAGTGAATCAAGCTAAATTTACAGTAGACTTGTCAAAATATAAAATGTTTATTCTATTACCATCAAAAGTATGCGTTAGCGAAAATCGGGATATTTATTTTATTTTCGAATATTACACAATAAAAACACTCTAAAAAATTAATCTACAGTCATGTTGATTTATGATGCAGTGTGAATATAATTATAAAAACATTTAATAAATCAAATTATGAAAAATATGAAATAAAATGACAATGAAACTGATAAAGGTTTTTACCGGCCTTTGAAATGTAATGGTTAACGAATTAAGTGAATATGTACAATAATAATAATAAATAATAAAACCCTTATCCGCACCCCAATGGTGCATAGGGCACTGTGTCATATAAACGCAGTGTTAACTTGATCGTTTACACAAGAAGGAAGGGTGATCAGCCCTCCGCTTCAGGTACCAGTCCATGGTAATATTGAATAAATATTACAGTGAAAAAATCACTTATATTTATTTTACCCCCCTTGGGAATCGAACCCGGGACCTCCAGAACGGTAGCCGAGCGTGCTGACCATTACACTACGGAGGTGGACTGTGTATAATGATCGATATGTATATGTACGATACGATACTTATTTATTTATTCACACAACCGCCCGAGGGCTTTTACAAGTGACAAAAATCAAGTGACAAAAAAATAAGAGCTGTTATAAGTATAAGTTACAAAAAAAATAGAAATTTTATAAGTACAAGTTACAAAAAAATATAGAAATTTTATAAGTACAAGTTACAAAAAACATAGAGTTGTTATAAGTATAAGTTACAAACAAAATATAGAATTGTTCAAAGTATAAGACAAGAAGATTCAGATACATAAAATAACAAGAAAGTATGATCTACATTACAAAAATTACATGAATAGTCTAGCAGCTAGACTATTCATCCTGAGCTAGACTCTAGCTGACAGAAAACTATTACGTAATGCTTGTTTATACGCAGATAGGGAGTTGGAAAAAATGTCTGCAGCTTCACTCGTTACCAAGATTATGGATTCTTGGTAATATGTATATGTATAAACAGTATAAAATGTATATGAATCAATTGCCCTTCGTTAGATAAATAAATAATCGAAAAAAAATAATATTTGTCTCAATACTAAGGTGGTATTGTATAAAAGATAAATGGGAAAAACTAAAAGGAACAGTCGAAAAATCGTTTGTATGGGAATGGCCAGGTCGAATTACTTTCAATGGATGGCGTTCTTGGCGGACCTATAAATTGATACGACTATTTAATAAGTTTCATTTTTAAAATTCATTTACAACATTTTGAGTGTGTCCAAATACTTTTTCACAAAATCTGGATTATCTCCAATTACAGGAGTTATTTTAATTGTAGATAATCCAGATTTTGTGAATAAGTATTTGGACACAGTCAAAATGTTGTAAATAAATTATCTGGTCAAATTATAAGTTTAAATAATAAAAATGAAAATGATATTTTCTGGCGTTTCTCATGTGTGTGATTATAATCCGGGATTCGGACCTCACATACTAATATAAGAGTTTCTGCTTAGTAAAAAGCTTCTTTACATCACACCAATAGATGTCTCTAGCGAACTTCTAGTGATTCAAGAACAAGGTTTCTAAATTAGTTCATATATATAGAACTTCCAAGAATTTGAGTAGTGTGGTTGTCAATAATGGGTAGAATTGGTGAATGTTACACGTGTGTAAAGTGATCACTTAAACCAGCCTATAACGGTCGTCAGCCCCGTAAATGCCCAGACTTCCATATTCTTCTTCATCTTTGATGAGATGTCAAAAAATAATTTAAAATTCATTAAATTTTAAAAATGACTATTTAATAAGTTTCATTAAAATATATATGAAATGAGTGCTTTCTATTTCATTTCACCAGACTGAGCCACAACAACTCGTGGCCGAGTACAAGCTAGTCTTAACTAAAAAACTTAAAGCTTAGGTTTAAACTTCAAGTGTTATGGAGCAGAATAGTCGCTGTTCAAGTTATTTCATGATGTTCATATATTCAAAATTCCGATACAACTTCATTCAAAAGAGTTAAAAATAGCGCAGTACATTTCAGTAGAGCGTCAAATAAATAAAACATTATTTAAAACAGGTTCTAAAATGTTCGAGAAGTGCACTCGTACCTTATAGGAAATACTGGCGATAAAAGGCGTTTGGAAAATATGCTAATCTACCTTTGTACGAAATCAGAAATAGAAAAATAATTTTCCACATATACATAAATGCGTTTTCTTGGGCCTATTCAGTAGTAAGAATATATGAAGAATAAATGTGCAAAAAGCGCTAGAATTGCCGACAGTAGGTACCTAGAGACAACTGCATTATGTTAAGGCTTAGTTAGTTATTAATAGCCAGCAACTTAATTTTCTCAAAACCCTGTTATCAATTGACGTAATTGATTTTTTTAAAAACACATTTTAATATTAAAAAAAAAAAGTTTTTCTTCGAAATAAATATATGGTTTAGAAAAAAAAAATCTATATATATATATATATATATATATATATATATATATTTATTTATATATAAATATATAAAGATATATATATATATATATATATATATATATATATATATATATATATATATATATATATATATATATATATATATATATATATATATATATATATATATATATATATGTATATATATATATATATATATATATATATATATATAAATATATATATATATATATATATATATATATATATATATATATATATATATATATATATATATATATATATATATATATATATATATATATATATATATATATATATATATATATATATATATATATATGTAATAAAATAACTAGGTACCTACCTATACATTTTATTAAGTACTTACAAATAGTACCTACATAAAACAGTTCTACCACCAGATGTCGCATGCGTCGCACAGAATTAAACAAAAGAGATCCGATAGAAAAAATATAATATTATTAACTGTCAGAATCAGATAGATATAAAAATTATTGTAAAGAATTATTAAGAATAAACTTTTATTGTCGTTTCTTTAATTACAAAGCAACACATTGTTTATTTTATTATTATACACCCACTTTACATATTATTTACACCCAATTTACAAAAGAAAAATATTACCACGTTATATATATATATATATATATATATATATATATATATATATATATATATATATATATATATATATATATATATATATATATATATATATATATATATATATATATATATATAAATGTATATATATATATATATATACATATATATATATATATATATATATATATATATATATATATATATATATATATATATATTTAAAACTATAAATATATGGTTTTGAAAAGACTCCTTATCTTTCAATAACAAAGAGTTTTTGAAAGGTAAGGAGTAAAAAAATCAAATAAGAAGTTATTTCAAAATTATTTGAGAAAAAAAGCTCCTGATTGGAAATAATACAGATCTGTGAACAAGTATTTGGACACACTCAAAATGTTGTAATTTATTTTATCATCCGTAGGGCGTCTAGTATCTGATGAATAAAAAATACTAAAAAAATTGAAATCATCTCAATTTTTGTATTAATGTAAACTATTTTAGCCCTGGTGAGTTCTCAGATGAACGTACACAACATATTTTAGAGAAAAATATAACATCATTTCCTAAGGAGATGTTTATTATTACGGCAGTAATATTCCCGATTTGTAGCAAATAACGCGCATTCGCAGTGAATAGATCAAATTTCGTTCCGGAATCCGGAGGAAGAGAACAAGAAAGCAATTTAGCAACCGATATATTCAGATACAAGCAGGAAATTTGACTGCCACTTTCATGAATGCAGCGCTTCCGGCGCTTCGAGCTCCCAACAGGAAATCAGAACCTTGATATCCCGCGGGACCTATTCAAATACGAATATTAAATTATTTTTACTCATAATTAAAATGTAACTTTGTTTTAAAATCACTTTAAATATTTAGTTATGACTTAATTATAATGTCTACCGGTTTCGAAGCTAACCGCTTCTTTATCAAGACTGATTATTACTAAAACTGTATCTACTAAACAATATTCAAAATATTTTGACGGTTAATGAAATAAACTTTCTAACTAACTAACCATAGTGCCGCCTCTCCCCAGGGGTAAGCAGAGAGAATAGAATGCCACGCCGTTCTGTCACTGCTAACAAAATTTTGCCTTTTCCATACTCATGTTATACATCTTCTCATCCATAAACGCCGATTATTCTCTGACTCCTGACCTGACCACGTTCATATATTTCAAATAATTAATAATGCCGAATTCCTCAGTCTCCTCTGCTTCTATTGCCAACCGCGTTCGCCTCATTAATTTGTTTAAATATCCTTTCTTTACTCATTCGATTCACATGCCCAAACCATCCCAACACAACTTTCTTAATTTTATCAATGCTCATAAATAATATTAATATATAACTCTCCTATCATTCGTCCTTCACGTTGTATAATACCACTTTCAATAAACGATGAACGATGAGGAAAATGTTATTTTACCATACCACAAAATTAACAATGCTTTGAATATCCAAAAGATGTAAATAAAATTATGAAAAACATGAAATAAAATGACAATGAAACTGACAAAGGTTTTTACCGGCCTTTGAAGTGTAATAGTTAACGAATTAAGTGAATATGAACGATAATGTATGTATAATGATCGATATGTATACGTACGATACGATATACACACATATATATATATATATATATATATATATATATATATATATATATATATACATATATATACATATATATATATATATATATATATATATATATATATATATATATATATATATATATATATATATATATATATATATATATATATATATATATATATATATAAATAAATATTATTGTTCATTTCTGGAGACCTTTGACATTATATTTAAATCAAAGGTAAGAAGTGGTCTTAATTAAAATTGGGGAATTCTCAAGGAGTACGTTTTATTTTCTCGTGAAAAGATCACCATTTTGGTAATTGAATGAGTATTTATTTTAATCTTTTGAGTTTTAGCAATACAAATCTTTTCATTGAGGGCTGCGTCTCTCGGTACAAATTGTTTTCATATAAAACGAAGAGTCCTCCATCCCTCTTGAATCTCCTCTCGGAGACTTCGCATTAAAACCCCCATCAGCATTTAATTAAAAATATTCTTCATTTTTCATGAGTTTTCGCTTTTAATTAAACATTCAATATCGTAAAGCCTCTTCGCGTTCCCTGCTTTTTGAAAGGCTACCTGAATAGAGTAAATATTTTTATTTTTCTTCCCTTCAAGGGAAGGATTCAGCTTGTTTGAATGCGGTAATTTGAGAGTTCCTGAAAAGGATGTTTGAAAATTATTCTCAATATATTCCTTTATGGAAAAAATGCATACTGTCAGTGTATTTGCACGGATTACGACCTATCTTAGCCTGCTTTAAGATATCACTTTATACACGTCGAACATAATTTTTTCCTTTATAAAATAAAACAACTTTGTTTTAACCACTTTTTATTGGTACACTTTTTCCAACTGGTTTCGACAAGAACCTTGTCATCATCAGGGTTTATGTACTAATTCTAAAACATTGAAATACTCATAGTTAGGTTATAGTCAATTACCCTTCCCTTACGATCCAAAAACTTCCACGCACTCCGTACCTACACCATATGAAAATGTGATTTAAAAATGTGATTAAAAAAAAGCGGTTGGAAAAAGTGTACCTATAAAAAGTGGTAGAAACAAAGTTATTTCATTTTATAAAGTTTATAAAATGTGCCACAAAGTATTTGCGAAAAGCATTCAAGAAAAAATATTTTTTTTCCTTTCCTTAATTGATTCGGCAGTCACTTACTTTGTGGTAAAATCAATCCACTTTTAATATAAGTTTTACTAAGTAAATACCACTATTTCAAAAAATCTATAGTGACACGTGTTTCGGTGCGTTCCGCACCATTTTCAAACACCGTTATATAGAAATACGGTAAGTAAAACTAAAATAAAAAAGGATCAATTTGTTTAAATGTTCTTTTTTCACTCATTCGATTCGCGTGCCCAAGCCATCTAAACATACATTTAAAAAAAATACAGATAATATATCAGACCACAATGCGTGTTTCGATGACTCGTATTATAAAAAACTTTTTCTCTACGTTCATCTACTTATGAAACTTGATATGGTGGTTGAAAAGTTTTACTCGGTCTTCATTTGCTCCTATATCCAACTTCATCCGCTTGTAAATTTATTTTGCTGTTCTGTTTTTACTTTTGCTCAAAATAAAATATCAACTTTATTGTGAACTATATACATCCACTTGAATTTTTTAAGAGATATAAACTAAATATGCTATAAATCATTTTACATTTTTTATGTTTTTAAGTTTTTAATTTAAATATAAGTATATACAAATATTAAAAAAAAAATATATGTATATACTTATATTTTTTTGTTTTCTGATAGTCAAGTATTTTTGTATTTTATTATTATGAACACTATTATTCTAGTTCTACTTATAATACCTATACCCTTATACCCTTTACTATGACCTAAATTATATTGTATACTTACACACAGGCCATGCCATTGTGGGATCTTCTTTTGTATTTATATTTTATTCATATTTTTTTGTATTTGAATTTACGTCATGTTTGTATAATACAAAAGAATTTAATATAAAGAAACAAAAAAAAACATTACAGGCAAGGAAAATTTCTTTAGCCAACTAACTAATATATTAAAAAATAAATAAAAAAGTCAATGGTTTTCACTTATAACAATAATCAACATGTCAATATGATCAGACCTGAAGATGGAAGCAGCTTCCGAAACTTGTCATAAAAATAAACATAAAATAAAGTGGTTAAAAAACAAGTGTATTTCTTTTACTATTTCATCATGTCTTACCACAAAGTGAATGCCGAAACAATAAATAAAATATTATTTTTTGACATCTCATCAAAAATGAATAAGAACATGGAAGTCTGGGCATTTACGGGGCTGACGACCGTCATAGGCTGGTTTAAGTGATCACTTTACACACGTGTAACATTCACCAATTCTACCCATTATTGACAGCCACACAATTAAAATTCTTGAAAGTTCTATATATATGAACCAACTTTGAAACATTATTCTTGAATCACTAGAACTTCACTAGAGACATCTATTGGTGAGATGAAAAATAAATGATTCTATTATTCTTCTTCATCTTTGATGAGATGTCAAAAAATAATATGAAAATAACTCCTATAAAATGTCGTAAATAAATAAAATATCTTTATTTTGAAATAGAATTTTCTATCATCAAATTTTCTATCATCATTGAAATATCATTTTCTCACCTTTTAATAAAAAGAACGATTCGTAACCTCAAAAACATACCTCACTTTGACATCTAATTAATCCCGGGCAGTTATCATCACAAGGAGCTACCAACTTTTTGTGCGGAAACTTTCAATCAACTTTCTCATTAATTTATATGAAACTTCTCATCTCGCAAACAGTGCGGCCAATCCATCTTCCAGACGAGCAGCGTTGATTGATTGGCGGGGGGAAATAATTGATATAACCGGCGACAACGCACCGTTTCGGCTGATCAAGATAGGAGGGAATTGCTCTAATTGGAGATAGAACATTGTGTTTCCAGGGCTATTAGGTAAATGGATCATCGTCACAATATTAATTTTTTATGTGTTTTTGTGTGTTTTTGTCCGCCTCCGTAGTGTAATGGTCAGCACGCTCGGCTACCGTTCTGGAGGTTCCGGGTTCGATTCCCAGGGGGGTCAAATAAATATAAGTGATTTTTGCACTGGAATATTTATTCAATACTACCCTGGACTGGTACCTGAAGCGGAGGGCTGATCACCTTTCCTTCATGTGTAAACGATCAAGATAACACTGCGTTTATATGAAGCAGTGCCCTATGCACCATTGGTGTGCGGATAAGGGTTTTATTATTATTATTTTTGTTAGTAAAATACAACTTAGTAGACTCAAAAAATCTGTGTTTCATTTAAAATTCATACGTTGATTAAAATGGAGTTCTGCAAATTAAACGCCAAATCAATAAATAATTAAATGGATCATTCTCATGGTGTGTTATTATTGGCTAATAAATTAATATGAAAAATCACAAGACTATCGGTAACATTCTTATTAAAATCTGTAGAGAAGTAAAGGAGATATGAAGGTTTAAACATTAGATATTTTAATAAAACGAAAAATGGACACCGCTTTAAGTCATCAAAATTTACGTCATCGGGTGTGATATGAGGCGTATCCCTTTGTGTATCTGCTTTAAAGAGCTGTAATAGCAGTAGTGTGGATTCGTTTCTTTGACGTCATTCGTTACCAACTTACGAAAACAACTTATTTACGGAGGCGAATTTTGCAGAAAAGAATGTTGAATGAAAATATTGATTTTATCGGTTGTTATAAACACAAAACGAGTCTGCACTTTATTATCTTCAATTTATATATAAACTCAATCTTTTATAGGTTGAGTATGTCACATTAGATATTCCTCCAGAGTGATAATACCCTATTTTCTTCCGTAATCGTGGCGCTGGGTGTAAAAGTGGAGTTACCCACATCTTTTAAAAGCTCTGAAAAGGGAGAATCTCGTTTACGACACTAGAAATAAGGCATTTTTACGATTTATTCTATTAAACGAGTATTAAATATATCGTTGCTCTCCTAACTAACTGTTAAATCTGCATTTTTTTTCAGGAGAACTTATATTCTCAAAATTTTTAATATTTAAAGCACTTAATGAGTTTTATTTTTATACACGACTAGTTTCTAAAACGTACTACAGATGTTTTCAACTACAGGTGAAAATTAAAAACTGATCAAAACATCTGTTCGTTTTCGAAACTAGTCGTGTTTAAAAATAAAACCCATTAAATTAAAGGGTTTATTACACGTTTTTATTTATTTTTTTTTAATTATCAACATGTCATTCCACAAAGTTAATGCCGAATCAATAAAAAATAAAATATTTAAAGCATTTACTTTGTGGTTAGTCATTTTTACATATTTTTTTTTACAAAATGTTAGTAATATTTTGTATTTATTACGGTCAATTAACTGTATATATTCTGGATTTAAATTGTAATTTAAAAGCTTTATTTATGTTGGAATGTATTTTCTATTTTTCAAGACTATAAATAAGGATATTAAAAATGATATAAAAATTGGAACGTAGGGTTTATTTTTATATGAATCATTGAAATTCGCTTTGTGGTTGTAGATACATATAGAATCGATAGTTTAAAAAAAATATGTGATGTTTTCAGCATATTAATCGAACGAGTGAAGAAAAAACAGAAAAAAACATAGTTGAGGTGAATGTAGTGTGAACAGCAGGGTGAATAGAAGCAGAGGAAGACCGAAGAAAACTTGGGATGATCAAGTAATTAAAAGGCTTGAATGTGGCCAGGTTAAGAGTCGGAATAATCGGCGGGTATGTATGATGAATGTGAAAGAGCAGATTGTTTGCAATGACAAATCAGAGTGGCATTCTATTCTCTCTAACTACCCCTGCGAGGACCGGCGCGACGAACTTACTTATGTAAGTTTGTAGCAATGTGAACTTTGGAGTACTTGATAAAATAATTTATTTCAAAATCCGATAAACGTCAACACAGTTACGGGCCAAAGTTATAAGACAGGCCCGAGAAAGTTTTCGCATTTTACCAACGATATGTGATCAATGTATTAAAGCGATGACCAGTGGCGTGCATTCCATATAGGCAGAAAAACATTGCCTACCATGGCTTACTCGCGTTCCATATAGAAACAAGTCCAGTGCCTACTATGCCTTATCCTTACCCAACTCTACTCCCTACCCTGATTAAAAACACATATCGCTCACTCCTTTCAAGAACGTCATAAATCAAACATCGTCAACTTTCAGTTTTGCATGTCTTCGGAATGCCCAGAAAATGTACTATATCCCAGAAAAAAAGGCATATTTTTAACTTAATATTTACAGTGGCAGAAAGTGTTGTTTTTGCATTTTGAAGAAAAGGTATTGTTTTATTATTTAAAAAAAAAATAAACTAATTATTTTTCAAATGGAGAAAAAAACTTCAGGTTTAACCTAAAAAGTTTGTTGCAGAGTAAAAAGTTCAATAAGTGGCTTGATATTTATTTTTAATAAATTGTATTATATGTTGAAACTTTAAAAACATTCTCCTGAAAAATCAAGTTTTTTTTATTTATGACGTTCTTGAAAGGATTGAGCGATATGCACTAGAGACTATAGCTCTGACAAAGAGAAATGCAGAGAAGCTCAAGTACACACAGAGATCCATTCAAAGATCCATGCTTGGTTTGATAATAAAAAAATGAGGATACCAGGAAAAGAACCAAAGTAGATGATATCATGGTTCGCGTGCCAAAATTCAAATGACTATGGGCAGGACATATTGCAACACAGGACCCACAAGATGGACCACAATTTTTAACGATGGAGACCTTGGAAGAACAAAAGAGGTGTCGGAAGACCCCAAAAGAGATGGTCCGACGACATAGTTGCTGTGGGGGGTAGAAACTGGCTGCAAGCAGCAACCGGCCGGAGGAAATGGAAAGAAGGGGAAAAGGCCTATATTCAGCAAAAAAAGGACAAAGGGCTCATGAAGAAGAAAAAGAAGAAGAATACGCCACTGGCGAGGCCGATATTAAGGGGGGTATAATATTTGCAGAGGACGCGAAAGTGACACCTGTCTGGCAAAGTAAGTTTTGTTGTGCGAAGGAATAAATCGATTCTTATCGTTTGGCCCATCACTCACGATCCTGTGACACAAGTTATCTTTGTAGCGCCTGAAAACTTTCTTAAAGCGAGAAAAGTGAATTCTCGAGGAAAACTTTTCCACAAAATGTAATTTTTTGTGGACATTTATAAGTGAATAAAAAAACAAACAAAAAAGTCACGCAGCGTTCTTACAGGGGTAGGTAGAGAAAAAACATTTTTAATTTAAGTTTTACTTGGTGAATACCGCTATTTCTTAAAATCTTTTGTGACACGTGTACGATGCATTCCGCGTCATTTTCAAACACCATATATGATTTAAATAACATAATAGATTATAAGAAAAAGTTTTTTTACCAAGTGAATTTTAAACTGTCCGTATCCAAGGTGAAATGGTTAGCACGCTCGGCTACCGTACTGGAGGTCCCGGATTTTAATCCCAGGGGGGAGGTTAAAATAAGAAAAAAATGTTTTTTTAAAACTAATATTTATTTAATATTACTCTTGACTAGTACCTGAAGCACAGGGCTAATCACCTTTCGTTCGCGTGTTAACAATCAAGATAACAATACGATTATATGATGCAGTGCTCTATGCACTATCGGGTAAGGATGAGGGTTTGAAGAAGCAGTAATTCCGAGTTTATTCGCATATTTTAAAACTTAGCGTTGGCAGTATGTAATCAACGATATAAATGAAAACTGAGCGGGTGAATATTATTCTTAGCTTTGTGTAAAAGAGTCCGCGAAAAAAGTAGTGGTCCATTTCTACACGCTTGCTGAATATACCAAACAAAGAAAGCACAATGGATCTCACGTGAAAAGCGTGCTGTGTTGTGCAAACGAAAAAAGACGAAAAACTGATTTTACCTCCAGAAGGTACTTGAAGCAAGATGTTTAAAGCGAAGCCGTTCCATTTCCTACATGTTTATAAATTTAGTATTATTTTACATGTCGAGAATTTTTTACTAAAATGTCGAAGGATAGTGGATAAAATTTTGTAAAAACACATTAAAAATATTCAGTTTAGCAAAAAATATTTCAAAACAACGAAAAATATTTTTTCACTTATTTATTCGGCACTTTGTGGTGGTAATCGATTGATTTATAATTTAAAATTAATTTTACTTGGTAAATACAACTTTATCCTTTAATAATAAATCCATAAATTAAAATATGATAAACCAATTATGTGTTTATAATGAATAAAAAATCTTTAAAAAACAATATGGCAATGACTTAAGCTTTCCCCCTTCAACCCATATTCCCACTGAAATAAAAAAAAATCTTCAACGTCTTATTGACAAAACTCAAAAATATAGATTTCGTTTCACGTACGGTGTTTGATAATGACGCGGAATGCATCGGAATACGCGTCACAACAGATTTTAATAAGTTTACCAAGTAAAACTTTTATTAAAAATGGACAGATCTTAATTTTTACAAAGTAACTGTCGAATGAATTAGAAAATAATGAAATGGAATTTAAAATATTTAGTTCATAAATGAAATTGTAGAATAGACAGTGGCGTGCACAGACAATTTATGAGGGTAAGCAGTAGAGGTAGGAAGTAACGTAAGCCAGATACTACTTACTAAAGTAGGTAGTAAGTTAAGCTGGTACTACTTAGTAAGGTAAGGTAGGTACTGGTTGCGTTGTTATACCATATGTCACGCGGGTATGTTAGGATAGGCACCGTTTTTCTGCCTATGTGGAAGGCACGCCCCTAAGTATAGCCCGCCCCCTAGGTGCATTAAATTATAATACAGATGCCTTATCCGTAGAGTGAATTAAAATTTTAATTTTTGTAACAGTATTAAACTAGTAAGAAATATAAATGTAGATAAACTACTCACCAAATACCACATCTGCGGCCAGCGTGAATCGTTGAGAGGAAAATCCGTATCGGGTCCCGGGAAGTATGAATTACTTGTAAGTCTCTGTGAAAACGGAAGCAAGAGATCTCTATCAGTTCTATTAGGGCCAGCCGTACTGAGCACAGAATTCTGAACAGTGCTCCGGGCGTCTGTGGAAGAACTTTGGCTGTCTCCCGTCGCCCTTGGATTCAAACTGCTTTCGGTGTTTGCAGAGACACCAGTAATGGTTTGACTACTGTCTGTGGTGGTCTGAGTGCTTTGGGCGGTTGGGGGTTCGCTTCGAACCGCTTGGGGCGTGGTGCTGTGGAGGTTCGCGAAGGAGATGAAGTCCCTCTTCTTTCGCGAGAGGATCTTCTGTTGTTTCGCCCACCGGACTCTCTCGTCTGCAGAGAGCTTTCTGTGGTAGTAGTTGGACGGGGATATCGACCTTCGTCGCACGGAGTTGTGGTGGAAGTGGTAAAAGTCTCCAAGAATCTGAAAAAAAAACAAAAAAATTAAATACAAAAACTAACTAACTAACTAACTAACCATCACGCCGCTTCCCCGCAGGGGTAGGCAGAGAGAATAGAACGCCACACCACTCTGTCTTTGCAAACATTCTTCGCCTCTTCCACGTTCATGCATCTCCTCATAGATACCCACCGATTATTAATTTTTATGTGTTTAAAAAAAATACAACTAAGTAGACTCAAAAAATCTGTGCTTGATTTAAAAATTATTACACACTCAAAATATTGAATAAAATAACTGGTAAAATAAGATGTTTTTTTTTTTAAATAAATAATTCAGGTAGAATCTTATCTGAACCATACATTAAGCCAAGAATTATTAGTATTTTTTTAATATTGAACCCCTGCATTAAACATTAAAAATATTGAGAATGTGTCAATATTACCGTATATTGTAAAGCGCTCTTGAGGAGATTTCTTACGTAAACGACGCTATATAAATTGACCGACAAATAAATACATAAATCAGACATACCTACATATTCGACTAACCTGCCAGAAACCTAAACAAACCCACTAAATAAAATAAACAGAACTTCTGTTTATTCATTCGGTTAAAATGTTTAAATTACAGTAGAAAATAGGCCAGATTCGACCACGAATGTTAATTTTGATATTAACTTTTCCAATTGATGGAGACTACAACTTTACCGAATAGAGCCCGATGTATATACAAGGTGTTTTTTCTTTAAAGGTTTGGTTTTTAAACTGATAAAACAATTTCTACAGACTGTCAATTTGACAGTTGATTTGTAGTCAGTATGTACGTTTGTCATTTCACAATGATTACACTGAATGACCATTCGCGTTGTAGGTTCGGTGAATGGGCCGAAAACAATATTCAGCTTGATCCTCTTTTTCAACGCAAAATTTTGTTCACCGATGAGGCAAATTTTTGGTTAAATGGCTAAGTCGATAAGTAGAATTGCCGAATTTGGAGTGGAGAAGCCCAGAAGCCTTTTTAGAGACGCCCTCACATCCATTAAAAGTCACTGTTTAGTTTGCTTTATGGGCAGGTGGAATCATTGGCCCATATTTTAAAAATGACTATACCGGTCAGAATGTTACGACCAATGAAGAGCGCTACAGAACCATGATTACTGACTTCTTCGTACCTTAGTTGAATGACATTGATGTGACAAAGCTTCGGTTTCAAGGAGATGGCACAACATGCCACAATTTGCAATTTGCCATGCAATCGATTTGCGGGAAATTTAAATTTTTATACCTCAAAAAAAAAACATCCTTTATAATAAAGAAACCAGCTTCTATGAACAAACTTCCCATTTTAATAAATATTCTCAACTAAACAGACGGATAAATAACCGAAATCGCTTTAACGTTACAAAATTAAACTCGTATTTATTTACAAGTTGAGTCTAGTAAATTCAGTTTCAAAACTAAAACAAATATGTTCTCATAAAATATGGTTCTCGTATGTATAAACAAATACGAAAATGAGAGGATTTTTAAAAGGCTTTTCGTAATACTAGGAATTCTCGTAACTTTGCCTAGATAACTTTTATAATACAGTGGTCAGAAAGTCGAACGAGTTTGATTTTTAGATCGGTTTAAAACAATTAAATATTTTATTTATTGTTTCGGCATTAACTTTGTGGTAAGACATGTTACAATGATAAAAAAGAAAACACTTGTTTTTTACCACTTGAGTTTTATTATAGACTACCTGTTTCAGAAGTTAAACTTCCATCATTCAGGTCTGTATAATAACAATGATTAAAGAAAACACTTGTTTTTTACCACTTGAGTTTTATTATAGACTACATGTTTCAGAAGTTAAATTTCCATCATTCAGGTCTGTATAATAACTACAATGATTAAAGAAAACACTTACAATGATGAAAGAAAACACTTGTTTTTTACCACTTGAATTTTATTATAGACGAAGTTATATTAGAATTATTACGAAGTTAATATAGTTTCAGAAGTTAAACTTCCATCATTCAGGTCAATGATTAGTTATTATACAGACCTGAATGATGAAAGTTTAACTTCTGAAACATGTAGTCTATAATAAAACACAAGTGGTAAAAAACAAGTGTTTTCTTTAATTATTATTAAATATTTGTATTTTACGTTAACAGGTGCAACACTACACCAGCAGATACTGTATAACACTTAGTAAGTTTAAGTGTAAGTTTTCGAAACTAGTCGTGTATAATAATAAAACTCATTAAGTGGTTTATTGCAAGTGTTTAATTAACAACAAAATAATATTGTATAACACGTCTAAATCAAGTCAATAATTCAATAAAAAAAATAAAACACTTGTTTAAAACCACTATTGAGTTTATAAATGTAACATGACTAGTTTCAAGAACTACTGATATTTTCATCAACGGCTGAAAATACAAAATCAACTACAACAGTTTTGTATTTTCACCTGCAGATTAGTTATTGAAACTTGTCGTATTCAGAAATAATCTCAAAAGTGATCTTGTATAAGTGTTTTATTTTTATATTTAAATAACCATATTAATCTACAAACTCCTGACCTGACCATTTTCAAGTATTTGAAATACTTTGTCATGCCAAGTTTTTCTCGGTCTTCTTCTGCCAATTATATTCGCCTCATGAATTTGTTTTATTGTTTTTTCTTCACTCATTCGTTCCACATACCCAAACTTCATCAATCACAATACAAATAACTTAGGTAATTTTATTGACTAAGTTTTTTGCCTTGCATTATTTAATACATCGTCTTGCAGCACATTTGCCTGAGAGATCACATTTTGAGTGCATTCAGTCTACTATCATTCCTTTTTTATCAACTCCATGCTTCACTTACACTTTGCGTACATTAGGGTTAGAATAAGGACTCCATTGTGTACTGCCAAATTATCGAACATTTATCATATATCATTTTGCAGCACATTCATCTGAGAGATCCCATTAATATTACATTCTGTCTACTTTCATCCTTCTTTTGCCAACTCCATGCTTCACTTCCATGCTTTAGAGGACTCCGTTGCGTACTGCAAGTTAAGCTTTAGCTGATAGGCTTTTATATGCTAAAACTGATTTCAGCACACATTTCCTTCTGTTGAGATATCGTGGGTATACTGGCAACAAAACGTTAACTCTAAAATCCATGTCATTTAAAGCTTTAGACTGAATAAAATACCCGTTATTAAACTTAAAAATTAATTTACTTTTAAAACCACATAAACATCACATTTCAAACTACTTTGTATTTTGCCAGTAAATATGTAATTTGCAAATCATATAATAGATACTAATCACTCATTTCACTCTCATAAATTAAAATTATTACACCTTGTTCCATATAAAGGCCAAATTATGAATTATCTTGAAAATTTAGAAATACAAAAAAACCTGAATTCTAATAATAATTTATTAAATAATATATTGTTTCAAAATTCTTCGCCATTGCTTTCAATTTTTCCTTTGTTTTCAAACTCCGTTCCTTGACTAACCCCTTCCCCTTACTTTCCCCTCTCCTTATTTATAGAAAAATTTTATATTTTATATTTTAGTTATTATACAGACCTGAATGATGGAAGTTTAACTTCTGAAACATGTAGTCTTTAATATAACTCAAGTGGTAAAAAACAAAGTGTTTTTTTTAATTATTGAAATATGTAGAACGTTGAAAACTTTTGAATACTGCATCATTAAGTCAAAATTGCATATTTTCGAGTTGATTTTTTTTCCAGTACGCCCACGATATTAAGTTATATTTAAAAACGCAAAGGTTCATTATTGCTCAGTCAGTAAAAAATGTTAAAACGAAGAGAAAAAACTAACAATAATAAAACATAAAAACGAAACAACATAAGTGCTAAGAAAAGGTTTTAAATATTTATTATACTGGCGATCACCATCCCAAAATTGAATTCATCGATAGGGTGGAATTCAGACAAGATTTTCAGGGTAGAACCTGAAAGGCTTCGCTTCTATTTCAGTAAACATGATATAGGATCATTATCACTTGGCCCGGAGGTCCAACGGCGATTTATGAGGGTCGATGGCCCCAAAATCTCGAATTTAAATTCCACAAGGCGTGAGAAATTTTCAGGATCTTGTTTGCAGAACATGACCATTAAAAGTTGATGTAGAGATTAATGGTGAATCTGCATAAAATGGTTCCGTAATACAAAAATAATTATAAGTAATTGGTGGTTCGATCATAAAGAATTTATTTTATTTTATGATTATTTAATATAACTAACTATAATTATTTTAAATAATTTATTAATTTTCTGTACATTTATACTTTGCAATCTCAAAATTAATTACGCAGTTCTCTCCAACAAAAAAACTGACCACTTATATTACTAATAATAATAACAATGGTTTCACTATTTTAGCTAAACCCTTATTTTCCATGACTTATTTTTTTTATCTTTTATTCCATAATTTGTAATTTAATAAGTGTGTTATTTTCAACTTTGTTGAGATGTCATTATAAATAACTTCTAGATGGACAAATCCAGATTTGTAGATACTAAAAATATTTTGAATAAAATAACTGATAAAATTAAAAGTTTAATCGGTAATTTTAACTTGATAAATTCTACTATTTCATCAAATCTATTGTGACACATGTTTCAATGCATTTCACTTAATTTTCAAATACCGTATGTGAAACTAAGCCGCTCTTCATCCTTCAACGTCTCAAAGACACAATTCTAAAATTTAGACTTAGCTTCACATACGGTGTTTGAAAATGATGCGAAAAGCATCGAAACGAGTGTTACAATAGATTTTAAGAAAAAGTGGTGTTTAAAAATGCTCAATAAAAAAAAACCTTCAATCGATACAAAATGGTGATTTATAAAAAATAAAATAATTGTCATTTCCAAATAATGTATTTTTTTAAATTTATTTATAGGATCAACCCGCAAAGCCTCCCCACTTTTAGAGGTTTTTCCTCAGAAATACATCATAAACATCCAGACAACTTACATATAAATCTTTCATGATTTTATTTTGCGATTGGCGGAAATCGAACCCACGACACCAGTTTCGCAGTCGAGCATCTACCCAACTACGCCACGACGCCTATCACATGAAAGGTATGTTGCACGAAGAAACTTTTTTTCAAGTAGTCGAGCTACCAGTACAAGACAAAATAAAATGAATTTTCATAACTTTCATATGTGGAGGTCCTCACCAAAAAGTAACAATTTCATTATTGCACAAAAAATCCTTTAAATGCAAATCTTTTCTGTTTAATGTATTCTATGAAATCTTAATTCAAGTTGCGACCAAACGTGACCAATCCTGAGATCAATATGAAATCATTAAATAGCACCAAAACTTAACAATTTTACAAGCTACAATTTCTGTTTACTTAAAATCATTTATAATGGAAATGTAACGTTTTGGAATGGACCTCCACATATAACGTTGACAATATTTTTAAAGTGTGTCCGAACTTTCGTTCGCTGGATTTCACCCCACATAGGGGTGGTTTATTGACGTTGGGACATCAATATTTTTTTTCTTTATATAAAATTTATTAAACGAAGTGATTTTTCCCGAAGAAAGAGGTTAACATCTTTTCCGAGTAATAACAGTAAACAAACTTTTTATAGATATTATTGTATCGTATTTTTACTTCTTGATAAATACAGAGTTCATGTTACTCGTAAAATTTATTTCTTCAATTAATTTTCTGTATTGAATAAAAATATTTCATACGATATCCATACACACAAGTTTTTTCTTACGTCGAGCTAAAAATAATATTGTTTGGAGTTAGTTGTGGAAAAAAAACTAATCTTTAGAGATAATATCGTGAGTATACAGGCAAAAAACGTTAAACCTAAAATTCCTGTTTTAATAATCCCTGTTATAATAAAACTTTTAGCCTGAGTAAAATGCCCGCTATTAAACTCAATGTTGGATTTATGTACTTTAAAACTACATAAATATGACATTTAAAACTACAAAGTGTATTTTCCAGTTTAAAAAACGTTTGAAAATTTAATAATATGCATTATTAAGTCAAAATTGCAATTTTTGAGTTCACGTTTTTTGCCAGTATCCCCACGATATGTGCGTGGCGATTATGATTGAATTTACTCTCATATATCCGAAAAAATATAAGTTTTGTATATATGTATGAGTAGAATCAACTCGTGCCAAGTGTTTTTGCCTAAAATTTTCACTCACGAATTACATTATATTATAGTAACTTTAAAAATAGAGAGTAAATCCACTCACGAGTAGGCATAGGCTATCAAATTTTAAAAAAATAAGGCCTGAATAGGGTCATGACAAACGGTGGTGCATAAGCCGTAGTTAGATATCAGAGTCACTTGGGCGTTAGGTAATTAAAAAAAAGGAGTAGAAACATGAATGTGGAACAGGCGAAGATCATTTGCAAAGACAGATTGGTGTGGCGTTCTATTCCCTCTGCTTACCCCTGTGGATAGCGGTGTCATGGGTAGTCGGTTTTATCTGTAGGTAGGTCCATTTATTTCAACTAGCTCTTGAAAAAAATTCAAAGATATAAAAAAAATAGTATCAGTCTTGAAAAAGAAGCGGTTAGTTTCAAAACCGGTAGACATAATAATTTAATATAAAAAGTTATTTTAAAACAAAGTTATATTTTAATTAAAAATATAAAGTTATTTAATTTCAACCTGAATCAGATATTTTGTGTCCGCTTTTCACCGTTTTACATATTTATATTCTAGTGTAGAAAGTTATCTCTTTTAATATTTCTAAGAATTTGCATTTTGCACTCTTTATTTTATTTTTCAACCCGCCATTCTCTTTTATTTATATTGAATCTGCAGATTAGTCACAGAAATGGAAAATCCAAGGGAAATGGTAAATTCCGTTAGCAATGAAAATATTTAAGTTCATCTCATATAAAACAGTGATATTACATACACTTTAATCTTGTTACACTATATAATTATAAAAACCTCATAATTATTTAACCTTATAATCCTGAAAGATAAAAAAATACTAAACTTGTATTTGTGAATTAGTTTCGTACAACACTCTTCCGATAAGATTTTTTTTAAGAGCAATCAAAGGCAAATTTTTAAGGCAATGTGCAAACTTTTTGAGCTCACGGTTTTATACCTATCTCAAAATATAAACATTTGAAGAACCTACTTTCAGTCTACCTGATTTTTTTAAAAATTGGACGACAATTTTATTTTGAATCTTCTTTTTCTTCTTGTTGTAGGGCTTGTGACCTGTTTTTAAAAGAGATTAGCCTCCTGCGATGTCGATTCCCAGCTATCGATCCATCTCTTTGCTGGTCTACCCGAATCTTTAATTTTGAATCTGTCACAAAAAAATATATACTGAAAAATCGAAAAATTGCAAATTCTGAAAAATAGGAGGAAAATAAATAAAAATCAAACTGAATAGAGAAATATAAAAACAGAGGTCTGATTTAACTTTCGTCGCAAGGATTTTCTTCTTCGGTCCATCCTTTGTAAAACTGAAAGGTTTACCTTTGTCGGCCCGAAGGGCTTCGCTTTCTTTTTGAGTCGAATATCTAATATAGAAAATGACACCACAAGCATTGTAACAAAATAAAAAATTTAAAGCGTGTACATTAAAATCGAAAATATGCAAGAATACTATTGCCAAGGTGTAGAAGAATCCCGTTTCGGAAAACTTCTTCAGACATATGGAGCACATCAATATCCAATGAGATATCGTTCAACATAGCGGTAGCTATTCCTACAGGCATAACCATCGGCAGGTTGGTCTTGTGTATAGGAATGTGAAACAATCTATGATGCAGTTCCCTATGCACCATTGGGGTATGGATAAGGGTTTGAAAAAAATATTTATGTAAGAAACAGTTTTAAAAATATGGAATGTCGTGTATGTAGTACAATTTGAGGATAGTGATTTAAAATACTATCACACTTTAGCTGAAAATTTCTTATAACGTAAAATGTCGGCGTAGTGAAAATGCGAGCAATCTTGGCGTTTAACCCGGGCGCTTTGACTATCGGGACAAAGCTGGTTTTATTAGATAATTAAAATATTTGCTTGTAAACAGGGCGACAGAGCCTGCGAAGGTACGACAATACGTAACAGTTAACAGCCGAGGGCTGAACTCAGAATCTTGGGTCGTTTGGTTACAAAGCTTGTTTTACCTTTGATTACTTACGTACAACACGGGTACGTCTGAAATCTACAGTGAAAGCTTTGAAATGAGGACCAACATATATATTTATTTTTTAAATAATAATATTATATTTCAAAAATACATTAACTCTAGATATACTGGAACTTTATTTAACGTACTTCGGATCTAACGGATGAAAAATTCGGTCAGTTTAAAAAAATCAAAAATCGTCTGTTAATATTATACAAACGAGTAAATCTCCTCATGTTGACAATTTTACAATTAAAATTAACGCATTTTAGTTATTTTTTTTATTTTTTATTTCTTAATTTTGCTTATATTACAACTAATATAAATTATTATTTACACTTAATTTCCATGATCTATAAAAATCTATTTACATCTCTTTACACCAAACAAATTTGATTATAAAAAAAAAATAGCAAACTTCAATAGTGCTAACAAAACTTGATTCCTATTGCAAAGCAGGATTACCAAAAGCAATCTCATCAATATCAAACAGCAATGTTAGTTTAAGACGGGTACTCGAAGACAATAAATATAATTTTATTGAACAATTGTTTATTAATATCTAAATACAGTGTTTATATTTTCAACAACAAAAAAAATAATTTTAAACATATTTCTATATAACGGACCTTCGACTTTAACGGACACTCCCTTTCCCCAATTAGTCCGTTATATTGAGGTTTTACTGTACCTAGCGTAATAATGATAGATGTTTGAATGGTGACATAAGGAAAGAATGCAAGGCTGAGATAAGCAAATGCAATAAAAAATGATGTGTTTTTATATCGTTTCGGCATGTGAAACGAATGAGTGAAGAAAAAACAGCGAAACAAATTTATAAGGCGAATGTAGTTGAAAATAGAAGCAGAGGAGGACTGAAAAAAATAAGCGGACTGAAATAATAAAAATAATAAAAAGAAAGAAATAAGAAATAATAAAAAATACAAATAAATATAAATAAATAAAAAAACACCTATAATAACGAAAAACGTTATATCTGCAACATATAGTTTCTAAACAAGTTAAAGTCGACATAATTAAACAACCCATGATTTTCCCCTTATTTTCTCCAAAACACACCGAATATCAGATATGGGAATTATTATTTGCGTCCCAATAAACAGTTTACGTTAAATAAGAGAGATAAAATCTGAACCGAATTGGCAATATCACTAAAGTTATAATCGGTTCCAATCCGATGGCCAGGTGCTGTCGATTGTACCTTTACAGTACCGAAATTAACTTGCGATATTTCTGGGTGCGGATTTCCTATAGCCCTGGAAGGTATGCCTACCGCAGTACCCACTTCCCCGTGAAGGAAGATAAAGGAGTATCCGGTTTTTCTAAGGTATCGTAACAATTTCAAACAATTGGCCATCTTGTACTGAAGGGTTGTTTATATTTTAAAAGGCAAAGTAGGTAAACTGCCCGAGAAAAGCGAATTCAATTCAATATTAAAAAGTGAACGTTGAAAAAAATATTTTAAAATATTATCAGTTTTGCGTTCAAATTATTAAACGCAGGGAGAGTAAAATATTTTTTCAGGAAAATATTATCAAATTAAACTAACTAACTAACTAACTAACCATCACGCCGCTTATCCGCAGGGGTAGGCAGAGAGAAAAGAGCGCCACACATCTCTGTCCTTGCAAACATTCTTCGCCTCTTCCACGTTCATGCATCTCCTCATACATACCCGCCGATTGTTACGACTCCTAACCTGAGCACTTTCAAGTATTTGGCATACCTGATCGTGCCATGTTATTCTCGGTCTTCCTCTGCTTCTTTTCCCACTAACATTCGCCTCATAAATTTGTTTTACCGTTCATGTCCAAACCATCTCAACACACCTTTCTTAATTTTATCGATAATGCTTATCTCAGGTTTGCATTCCTTCCTTATTTCACTATTCGCACATCTATCATACATCGTTTTGTCGCAGATTCTTCTGAGAGATCGCATTTCGACTGCATTCAGTCTACTTTCATCCTTCTTTTTCCAACTCCACGTTTCACTTCCATACATTAGAGTTGGAACCAGGACTCCGTTGTGCACTGCCAGTTTAGCTTCTGCTGATAGGTTTTTATTTGCTATAACTGATTTGTGAGTGCACCATTCACTTTGTTCCCAGCATTCACTCTCCTTTCTATATCTTTATCAATCTTTCCATCCCTAGAAAACATACTACCCAAATACACGAAATCATCTACCTGTTCCAAAATCTCTCCGTATACCAATATTTCACATTCAGATCTGCATTCTTCTCTTTCAAAAACCATAATCTTGGATTTGCTAACATTCATCAATAAATCACTTTCCTTGCACACATTATACACTTCATCAAATTAACAATACCACAATTGAAAGGAAAAGAAAATATTAGGGTTTTACAAGCAAAATAACAACATTCTGTACTCAAACGTAAGACTCAAAATGTTATAAATTTTATGAAAGGGATATTTCTGAAGAAAAAAAACTTGGTGTTGGTGTGAGCTCAGTTAATATTTTTTTAAACCATTTTTCTGTATGTTTTTTGAGTCCAAGACTACAAAAAATTAAGTATTGTTTAATAATTTATTAGTTTTACTCATTTAATAAGTAAATTTCAATTAATTTCTGATTAAAATTCAATTTAGTTTGAATTGAACCTTAATATTCTAAATTTAAGTATGGGCAAGTCTTAAGACATATCTCCAAGAAAATGTAGGGAAGTACCAACCTAACTACTTCATTCCACATATTTCTAAAGAGAGATAGCAGCACTCACAGGTATTTTGAAGTCTGGGGTTAACCGGAAAAAAAAGAAAAATTCATAAAAACCCACCTCTAGAAGCAGCCCGCGTCTGAAAAAGTGGGAGAAAAACGATCACCACTCCGCGTGGTCACCGTAAAATCAGGACATCTATTTCCAAAATCGTAAAACGTGTGTTGATTGTCCACTACGTTGATAAACGATGTAGGAATCAACGCCTCCAAAATGACAGTTTGGAGACGGTTAGTTGAAGTAAATCTAATTGGTCGACGTCCAACCAAAAAATTACGCCTGACTGAGGCCATGAAGAAAAAACGACTCTTATGGGCCAGAACACTCCGGAATATGACTGTTTCGGACTGGAATCGAGTATTTATGACTTATATTTGTATAATAAAATAAGAAGATAATAAAAAATACACATTTTCGCAATCATGGTAATACTTTATAGGTCTGCTTCTAAGACGAGTCAACATTTAAAATTTTGGTGGGAAAAACTTAATTCGTCCGACGGGGCCCAGGAGAAAAATTCCACCCGGACTGCCTGGTGAAGAGAGCTAAAAACACCCTGTTAGCATAATGTTGTGGTCCATGATCTCATTTAAGGGTATGGGACGCCTCCATATCATGGAAGGGACCATGAGGCAAGACCAGTACCAGCGAGTACTGAAAAGTCGGCTCCAGCCGAAGCTAAGGAATGGTTCCCTGGTGATGAAGGGTATGTGTTTATGCATGAATAAGTACCGTGTCATAAAGCCAGGAGTGTTACCACATTCCTGGCTGAAAAAAATGTCTGTTGAGTATGTGTTTTGCCTTGCCCGGGCAATTTGCTGGATATGAACCCCATTGAAAATATTTGGGGGCTAACGAAACGGGAAATTGCTAAAAAAAGTCATCACCACCAAGCGGTTACTGAAAGAAACTCTTATCAGAGTATGGCATGGTAACCCTAATCTTCGGCACAATACAAAAATCTGCAAAGAAAGCATGCCCCGACGTTTGGAAGTTGTAATTGCAGCATAGGGTGTTATTACTAAATATTAAGGTTTTTTCTGAAATTTTTGAATAATCGCTTTTTATGATAAAAATAAATTACTTTTATTAAATGTAGGATTACATTGTTTCTAAATTCTAAATAAAGCACCCCAATCAATTAAAAAAATAATTGAAAAACCTAATTATTTGCTAATTAAATTAATTTGATCATGAAAATTACAGGAAATTCGAAGTGTCCCTAATAATTTGGCCACCCACTGTATATATATATATATATATATATATATATATATATATATATATATATATATATATATATATATATATATGTATATATATATATATATATAAATATATATATATCGGAATTCGCTAACCATTTAATAGATAATGATCCCAAATTTAACCACAATAACGTAGAAATCCTAAAAATAATCAATACGAAAAGCCATAAACTGCAGCATTTTGAAACAATAGAAATTCATAAGAATATAAATAACAATAAACCCATAGTTAACAATATGACAATGACTAAAGCCTCCCCCCTTTTGTCTATGTTCCCTCTGATAAGAAATAAAAATAATAATAAAAATTTAATTAATAAATAAAAATAAGAAACAGCTACTACCCCCTCTTCAACCTTCAACGTCCCAAGGACCCAACTCTAAAATTTAGAATTAGCTTCACATACGGTGTTTGAAAATGATGCGGAATGCATCGAAACACGTGTCACAGTAGATTTTAAGAAATAGTGGTATTTACTAAGTTAAACATTAATTAAAAAAAAAAATATATATATATATATATATATATATATATATATATATATATATATATATATATATATATATATATATATATATATATATATATATATATATATATATATATATATATATATATATATATATATATATATATATATATATATATATATATATATATATATATCCTTTATTTCGCAATTGCTTTCACATGTAAGTTATATAGGATAGAGTAGTGTGGCGTTCTATTCTCTCTGTCTACCTCTGCGGTTTTCTGTTTGAAATAATTAGAATTAACTCCATATCATAGAATATATTGTTATACCATATATTGCATATGCACGCAATCACGCATAGGCAGTACCGATGTGAGATTTTATTTATTTATATTTATTTGGACTCCGCATCCATGGTGTAGTAGTGAGCGTGTTTTTCGTCCGTGCTGGAGGTCCCAGGTTCGATTCCCAGGATGGGGGGGGGGGGGGTAAAATAAATATAAGTGATATTACACTGCAATAATTATTTTATATTACCCTAAAGCGCAGGCGTGAACATCTTGCCTTAATGTATGTAACGATCAAGATAACACTGCGTCAATACGATGCAGTGACCTATGCACCATTGGGTGCAGATAAGGGTAAGAATAATTTTTTGGATTTTATTTAATCTCTTTTCGTTTGAAACACATGTCATATAAATGAACGCTTTAACTATTAAAAAATAAAAAGGGAAATGTGGAAAAATTCAAAATTCGTAAATAAATCAACGACCCACCCCATTACAATTTTTTTAATCTATTCAGTTTCTCCTGTAGACAAGGTCGAATGGGTTTAGTTGGTTTGAACATTAAAAATGCAAAATTCATCACAACCATAAAAAGGGTATAAACCCCATTTGGGCCATTAAAAGTTTTAAAGTTAATGGAAAATAAAGCATTAAACATCTTTGCAAGCTTCTAGAAAGGCGTCAAGGTTATGAAAATAAATACAAAGAACTTATCGAGCTTTTTTAATCCAAGAGAAAAAAAGTATTACGCAAAAATTTGCACCTTGTTTTTTGATTAATTCAAAGTTAAAACTCGGACGGTTAAATAAATAGAGGGTGAATTAAAGCCTTGATATTATATTCAAAATAATTACACCACCAGGAATACAGGAATAGTCGTTTACCAGGAATTAATCTCTTTTACTTTAATTAAAAAAACTCTTTTTAATTGAACCTTGGCGAGCAATAAAAATATGAACAAGACATTTTAAAAAGCTTCACGTTAACACATAAAGAGGAGAGTCATTAAATGCGATGCAAATCTAAAAAATACAAATAAAATAGTCTACGTATTCACAACGAACACAGGCGTTATAAGCTAAATATTAATATTATAAATAAAAATATGCAATGAAATCGAACGATATTTATTTATTATTGAAGTCTGCATTTAACCCTATAGGGCGTTATAGTTGAACCCCGTAAATCCGAACTAATAAGGGCTGTGGCCTGTTTGGATTCGGAAAAGTTCGGATAAGCCAAAAAAAAATGTAATACAGTACATATTAACATAGTATTTCAAACTACAGTAGTTAAGTCTTTTAAATTTTTTGAATTTCATTCAATTATTTTTTTACATTTTAATATAATATTACAGTACTTGACTAGCAATACATTTACATTACTGTATACTTTTTCAACTTTTAATGATTTAAGTCCCTGAGTATATAAAATAAGCAATGTTTCATCAATTTCAATTATTCATTCGGCAGTCACTTTGCGGTAATATTTATCAATTTTAATAGATTTATATTATCCACTGACACTTCGTGATGGAATTGCATTTTTAATTTAATATTAGATTAAAACCAATATTTTTAGCTTTTCCACTTTTTTATTTGACCAGCGACCGGGTTTCGTCGTTACCGACATCATCAGACTGGTGAGAGGCTATACAAATTGTTATGTTATATATAAAAGAAGGCAGGAGTTGATAATTATGATTTGATATAATTTTATTGAGAAATTAATTTAATTTGAGTGAATTTAAGTATTGTATGATATTAAAAATATTTTTTATAAAAAATATTTTTAATATCATACAATACTTAAATTCACTCAAATTAAATTAATTTCTCAATAAAATTATATCAAATCATGGTTATCAACTCCTGCCTTTTTTTATATACAACATAACAATTTGTATAGCCTCTCACCAGTCTGATGATGTCGGTAACGACGAAACCCGGTCGCTGGTCAAATAAAAAAGTTGAAAAGCTAAAAATATTGGTTTTAATCTAATAACAAATTATCCATTTTAATATTATATTTTACTTGGTAAATACCGCTATTTCTTGAAATCTGTTGTGACATGTGATTCGATGCATTCAGCGTAGGCCGTAGTCAAACATCGTATGCTGCATGTATCCAAATAAGTGTCACAAGAGATTTAAAGATATAGTGGTGATAAAGAAGTAAAATTTTAAATAAAAAATGTCATTATTCTTTGCAGGGAATCATACGATATATTAATTCAACTGAAATAGTAAATAATATATATTATGCATATTTTTTTGTATCGGGGATCACACAATGCATCGAAACACGATCGATTTGAAAAATAGTGGTATTTAACAAGAAAATTTCAATATAAGAAAGTAATTTTTTCTTTGCATGGAATCATACGATATGATAATTTAACGGATAAATGAAATACTAATCTTTTTGTCGGGTATATTTTTTGTATCGAGGATCTCACAATGCATCGAAACACGATAAGATTTTTGAGGAATAGGAATACATATTTAACTAGAGAAAAAAAAACATAATTCTTCGCAAAAAAATCAAACAATATAACAATTCAATGGGAAAATTAAAAATATATTTTAATTTTAGGTAAAATAAATATGTCGGGGATGATGCTAGGAATCTCGCCACGTTGGTTTCCGACCTTTAAGCTACCAGGAGCTCAGCATCCGAGAAGGATGCAGCATGCAGGCTGCAACTGACATATTTAGTGGTCTACCTATCCCAACAGTCCTCCGGCAAGAGTCCTCCTCTCATTGAATTATTATCGATTAATTCCCAGTGCCTACTCATAAGTCCATATCTAAGAATTCAAATAAAAAAATAAATATAGAATATATAAAAATAAATATATCACAGATAAAAAAATAAAATAAAAATTATTAGAATAAACAAAAATCAACTGAATGATCTTTAAACGTACATAATAAGCAAGGCAAATAATAAACGCAACTCTCGTCTAAAAAAATCTAATTCATTCGTGATAATATTGATTCTAAACTATTTTTAATTATCTTAATATTATAATTTATAAAATTACATTTTCGTCCGCCTCCGTAGTGTAATGGTCAGCACGCTCGGCTACCGTTCTGGAGGTCCCGGGTTCGATTCCCAAGGGGGGTAAAATAAATATAAGTGATTTTTTCACTGTAATATTTATTCAATATTACTCTGGACTGGTACCTGAAGCGGAGGGCTGATTACCTTTCCTTCATGCGTAAACGATCAAGATAACACTGCGTTTATATGACGCAGTGCCCTATGCACCATTGGGTGCGGATAAGGTTTTTTTTTATTTATTTATATATAAAATTACATTTATTGCTTGTCAATTTGTATTTTCACCTGTTGATGAGAGCATCTATAGTTCTCGAAACTAGTCGTGTTTACATTAATAAACTCAAAAAGTGTCTTGTTTGTATACTTTAATTTATATAAACATTTAACATAATTTCACAAAGCAAATGCCTAATCAATAAAGAAATAATACAGTCGTATATCACAATTAAATATCCCACTATTTAGTGAAACTTCCCTCTTAATATCGGATTATGAAGGAAATACGTGCGCTTATAATCGGCATCAAAAATTCATTAAGTATAAAAATTTAATAATTTATGGGTTATTTCCGGTCGATTCCTTCCTCAGCGGAAAATTCCCTAAACGGGAGAACTTCCGGTTGTAAATTATGAAAAATCTGTCTCGGATTATTTATCAAATCGGAAAAATAACTTTAGAAATAAGTATTTTCAGTTAAACGAGTATGAAAGGAATTTTAACGCTAGCATTTTTTTTTCAAATTCGATTCTCTTGACCAATATCCGCAGTCAAAAAGTGCATAAGGAACCGCTTCTTCGACTTATTTTTAGAATCCACTGTCACACGTGTTTCGATGCATTCCGCATAATTTTTAAACACCGTATGAAAAATAATTCGGATTCTCATGCATGTGATTATAATCCAGGATTCGGACCTCACATACAAATTAAAGAGATTCTGCTCAATAAAAAGCTTCTTTCATCTCAGCAATACTTCATCTTTGTTGAGATGTCAAAAATGAACAAGTAAAACCTAAATTAAAAATGGATAGATATTACTATAAAGTGACTGCCGAATCAATTAAAGAAAAAAAGCATTTTAAAATATCGCTCACTCCTTTCAAGAAAGTCATCAAAAACCGTCAATTTTCAGTTGTACATGTTTTTGGAATGTCCAGAAAATGTACTTTATCCCAGCGAAAGCGGCATATTTTTAACTTAATATTTGCCGGCTACAGGGCAGGAAGTGTTGTTTTTGTATTTTGAAGAAAAGGTATTGTTTAAGTATTTTTTTTTAAATACTAAATATTTTTCAAATGGAGGATAAACAGTCAGGTTTTACCTAAAAAGATCTGTTGCACAGTTAAAAGTTCAATAAGTGGCTTGATATTTATTTTTAATATATTTCATTATATTTTTAAACTTTAAAAACGTTCTCCTGAAAATCTTTTTTTTATGTATGACGTTCTTTAAAGAATTGAGCGATATGTTAAAAGTGAGCATTCCAATGCATAAACTAATTTAACAAAAAAATCTTAAAAATGTAATATTCAGTAGGACCCCACTTAACGATGTTTCGCTTAACGCTTTTCCAGTAGTAGTAGAATACCCTGAAATCGCACGTAGTATCTATGTATTGACATTTCTTCAATTCGAGCACGATTTGTTGCTTAGCGTCCGCATGCAATCTCGTGACGTATTTTATTATATTTAAATTACGTGATAAGATATTAATATTAGGTATTTAAGATTAACTCCTTTAGCTCTTAAACTCATTAAAACGTATTCCTGCGTTAAACAGAGTCGTATGTACGCCAATTCAATTCAATTCAATGATTTAAATAATAATTAAAATATTTCATTTTTCATTCAAACCCTTATCCGCACCCCAATGGTGCATAGGGCACTGCATCATATAAACGCAGTGTTATCTTGATCATTAACACATGAAGGAAAGGTGATCAGCCCTCCGCTTCAGGTAACCAGTCCAGGGTAATATTGAATAAATATTACAGTGAAAAAATCACTTATATTTATTCGACCCTCCCTGGGAATCGAACCCGGGACCTCCAGTACGGTAGCCGAGCGTGCTGACCATTACACTACGGAGGCGGACAAAATAAAAAACAATTAAAATATACATTAAAAAAAATATTTAAGTAAGGAAGAACACTCTTATTAATGATGTAGAAGAATCCCGCTTCGGAATACCCCCTTGGACACATGGAACAGATCAACATCCGGCGTGATATTGTTCGGCATAGCGGTAGCTCTTCCTACAGGCATAACCATCGGCAGGTTGGTCCTGTACATAGGAATGTATAGGTAGGTATGTAATAAATGCATGAAATTAGCTGATTTTCGTTTGTTAAATGCAAAACATGATTTGAACGTAGATAAATCATAATAATTATCATAATTAATTCCCTTCCTACCACTATTTGACAAAGCCGATAGGGCATTATTTTATTAAGGTACACAAATTGGAAATTTATCGCAAACCAATACATCGATTGCGCCTATAATTACGCCGAATCGCCTAGAAAATTAATTCCGAATAACCGGAATATAATGCCGAACGAAACACATAAAGTATCCCAAATTGTGGTAATCTAGAGCGATTCAATTAACTTATCAAAGTTGGAAATCAAATTTAGGACCGCTGTACATTTGTATGTAAGTTATATGAAAGCCACAATTAATATCCGTTTTATTATCTATTTTTAATTTATGGGATGTACCCAAAATGTAATTAATTGATAAAACCAATAAGAATGCGTAGAGAAATATAAGAGTAATATTTAAAATGGAAGACAAAAAATCAGCTTGTTTTTTATTGTGCTTGAAAAATCCCATCCCTAATATAAAAAATACCCATAGAGCGCCACACCACTCCGTCCTTGCAAACATTCTTCGCCTCTTCCACGTTCATGCATCTCCTCATACATACCCGCCGATTGTTACGACTCCTAACCTGACCACTTTCAAGTATTTGGCATACCTGATTATTTGAATAATTTGAACTTAACTATTAAATTTCATTTGTTGATTCGACAGTTACTTTGTGATCTATCCATTCTTATTGATTTCTCAACATAGGTAAAGAAGAATATCGATGTTTGGGTATCGTCCATTCGTTATAGGCTGGTTTAAGTGATCACTTTATACGCGTGTATCATTCACTACTATACCAATAATTGACCCACCACACTACTCAAATTTCATTAAAAAGTAGAATTTATCCTTTAAAGGCGATTCAGTTGGCTTGGCCATGTACTCCGCGTGCCTCCTGAGATCCTTAATCAAGCTTGCCTCTTTTACAAGGCATCAGGTTCGCGCCGCCCAGGACGACCACTGCTCACAATTCGTCGGCAGTTCTCGTCAGAACTTCGGGACGCGGATCTGACTTGGAAGGATGCAAGGGAGCTAGCAGCCGACAGAAAAGCCTGAAGACAGTTTGTGGACTCCATATGCTCCACCTTGGGAGCTGATATGGTTTTAATTAATTAATTTATAATTTAACTAACACTTTTATTCACATACGTCATGATGGGTCGGACACAAGTTTTGTAAATCTCGATTTTGCTGCCGATCTTCATCTCAGGATTTTCCATATGGCATTTTTCAGGCATCCTGAGATGGCTGCAGCCTTGTCACTTGCCCATAACTTCGCATCGCAGATCCGTTTGACCACACAGGTCCATACCCAGGTATTTTAACTTTTCCACCTGCGCTACGAAGACGCCATCCACAGTCACACTACATCCCACTGGGATCCGAGAGAACACCATGCTCTTGGTCTTTGTAGCGGATTAAGTGACATTATTTTTTGACATCTCATCAAAGATGAAGAAGAATATGAAAGTCTGGGCATTTACGGGGCTGACGACCGTCATAGGCTGGTTTAAGTGATCACTTTACACACGGTAACATTCACCAATTCTACCCATTATTGACAACCACACTACTCAAATTCTTGGAAGTTCTATATATATGAACCAATTTTGAAACCTTGTTCTTGAATCACTAGAACTTCACTAGAGACATCTATTGGTGAGATGTAAAGAAGCTTTTTACTAAGCAGAAACTCTTATATTAGTATGTGAGGTCTAAATCCTGGATTACAATCACACGCGTGAGTAACGCCAGAAAATACCATTTTGATTTTTATTATTTAAGCTTATAATTTGAACAAGTATTTGGACACACTCAAAATGTTGTAGATAAAGTCATATTGTATTTTGACTAGCCAGATAGAATGCGTGCGAGAGTAGTTGCAGGTCCCCTTCAGTCTCAGCGAATACAACAGCGGTATTTATCAAAAATATAAATTAAAATAATCTGGGACAATTGAACGCTACATAAACGCAAAAATATAACTTGCATTATTTATGAATCTATTTCTTTTATACAATAGAATCTAATCGCAACGGCTTGACATTTATATTGAAGATTCCACATTTATGTTTGAAAACTGTTTTATTTAAAGTAAGCGGGCAGCTTAAGTTATAAATCTATTGACTCGGCACATTGAACGGAACGGGCAAGCGTTGAATAAAAACTACCCATGAAACTTTTCTAATTTCAATAAATCTTAGTCTTTCATTATAAGGGAAACATATTTTCACATAATTGACGTTGATGTCAGAGGTAGAAAGAAAATTTTCGAACAAATCCACTAAATTTATAAGAGTTTTCATATTATGATCAGTAGGTAATAAAACAACAATTATATCAAACTTTTATCAAAATGTATCTTGTTAGACCAGTGACCGGGTTTCGTCTTTACCGAGCTCATCGTCATGTTAGTGACGACGAAACCCGGTTTTACTTGGTAAATACCACGCCTCCGTGGTGTAATGGTTAGCGTGTTTAGCTACCGAGCTGGAGGTCCCGGGATCGATTCCAAGAGGGGGGAGGGGTGAAAATAAATACTAGCGATTTTACACTATAATATTGATTGATTATTATGATTATTATCCTAGACTGATCCCTAAAGTTCAGGAGTGATCACCTTGCATTCTTGAAAGAAATTATCAAAATAACACTGAGTCAATACGATCCAGTGCTCTATGCACCATTGGATGCGGATAAGGGTTAGAAGAAGAAGAAGAAGAAGTAAAAAAATATTTTTCTTGTATTATGTTTAAAGAAAAATTATTGCCAATTCCGTTTTGGTCAGAAATTTGCATTCACTAAAATACCATTGTTTCGTTAGTACGTGTTTCGATGCATTCCGCATCATTTCAAACCCTGTGTCTTGAAAATGATGCGGAATGCATCGAAACACATTTCACCATACGTTTTTGAAAAAAAACTGGTTCTTACCAAGTAAAATTTAAATTAATAATAATGAATAAAAGTTAGATAATCCGGTTACTATATTTTATTTACCTTTCACGTACATAAACATATCGCTCACTCCTTTCAAGAACGTCATGTTTTCGGAATGCCCAGAAAATGAACAATATCCCAGCAAAAGCGGCATATTTTTAACTTAATATTTACCCGCTATAGGGCAGAAAGTGTTGGTTTTGCATTTTGAAGAAAGGGTATTGTTTAATTATTTTTTTAATACAATAAATATTTTTCAAATGGAGAAAAAACCTTCAAGTTTTACCTAAAAAGATCTGTTGCATAGTAAAAAGTTTAATAAGTGGCTTGATATCGAAATTAATGCAAAATATTATATTTTCAAACTAAAAAAACTTTCTTCTGAAATATCATGTTTTTTGATTTATGACGTTCTTGAAAGGGGTGAGCGATATGTTTATGTACGTGAAAGGTTAATAAAATTAGGCGATTTACCTCAACAACGTAGTGGACATTATTCATTAAGATTCGTTGGGCGGTCAGGAAAAGGATTTGTTGGGATTGTTACGGAAATAAGTGGTCATTATTTAAACATGTCGCGTAAATGTTAGTCGTCGGTCGTGATACCCAGAGGAGAGGGCCATCGGTATGCAAACGGGAACCAACAAACATATTGAAATACAAGGATTTTGCGAAGTTATTTGAAAGCATGTTAAACAATACATTATTATTATTATTAAAATCCAGCTTTAAGGGATAGTGCGAATGATTGTAATATTCAAATGGTAAAGTTGCATGCACGATTATGAACAATATTGTGAGGTCAAAAAAAATCCTAAATGAAGAAAACCCAGAATTGTGAACGAGTATTTGAACACACTAAAAATGCTGTAAAAGTAACTTATAAAAGCTGCATAAAATAGAAAATCATAATTTCAGGTGTTTCCTAGTATGTTAAAATAATCCGGGGTTCGGATTTTGCGTACTAACTAAACTAACTGACATATTTTTATTTCCAGCAAAAACTTATATTTTCGAAACAAAAACGGTGTTTTAAGCAAATAATTCAATTGAGTTCAAAGTTACCTGGGAAACCTGGTTTTCTTAAAAGAAAATTACGTACAACATTTTGAGTGTGTCCAAATACTTGTTCACAAAATCTGGATTATCTCCAATTACAGGAGTTATTAATAACTCCTGTAATTGGAGATAATCCAGATTTTGTGAACAAGTATTTGGACACACTCAAAATGTTGTAAATAAATTATCTGGTCAAATTATAAGCTTAATAATGAAAATGAAAATGGTATTTTCTGGCGTTTCTCATGTGTGTGATTATAATCCAGGATTCGGATCTCACATACTAATATAAGAGTTTCTGCTTAATAAAAAGCTTCTTTACATCTCACCAATAGATGTCTCTAGTGAAGTTCTAGTGATTCATGAACAAGGTTTCTAAATTGGTTCATATATATAGAACTTCCAAGAATTTGAGTAGTGTGGTTGTCAATAATGGGTAGAATTGGTGAATGTTACACGTGTTTAAAGTGATCACTTAAACCAGCCTATGACGGTCGTAAGCCCCGTAAATGCCCAGACTTCCATATTCTTCTTCATCTTTGATGAGATGTCAAAAAATAATAAGAAAATTACGTTATGCGATTTATCGTATATAGGTCTAAAACGCTTTTTCTAACCCGAAACCATTAGTGCATAGGGTACTGCATTAAATTAACGCGAGGATCTTAATCGTTTACATAAAGGCATGTTGATTAGTTCTGCGTTTCAGGTACCAATTCAGGATAATATAAAATAAATATATATTGCCGAATCAATTTATGCAAATATAAATAACTATATAAGTGGACAACCCCAGAGTGGTTTATTTTCAAACAAAGAATTAGACACCTATTAAAAAAATATCAATTTAAATTTGGTTGGTTGGTTGGCCGTTTACTGCTTATCGACCCCCCTTGTTAGCCCGTGTCCGGAAGCTGAGAGGTCAACTTAAGGGCTGTTAAAATAAAAGGACTAAGATAAAAAGATCATTTCTGTTGTCCTCGAGTAATGGGGGTATGTGTTAAATTGTTGTAAGGGCTTTAAAAGACAACCTGAATTATGGAAAAACGAAAAAAAAAAAATACTATTTTTCTTTCTACCGAGTCTACCAACCTTTTTATTATTATTATTTCAGCCATCTGTTTACAAAATAATTTCATTAATTGATTGTCGCTTTGTAGTAAACCTCCGCCTTTAGTCCGCCTCTGTGGTGTAATGGTTAGAGTGTTTACAAACCGTGCTGGAGGTCCCGGGTTCGATTCCCGGGGGGGTGGTGTAAATAAATATTAGTGAATTTACGCTTAAATACTTATTTAATATTATCCTGGACTGGTCCCTGAAGCACAGGAATGATCGCTTTTGCTTTTGTGTAAGTAACGATCAAGATAACACTTCGTCAATACGATATAGGGCCCTTTGCACCATTGAGTGCGTAAAGGGTTAGAGAGATTGTACTAAATTCTATGCATTTTAAATTTAAGTTTTACTTTTACGACATTTTCCTTTGCCCTCCTAATTATCATCTTTTGTAATTTATATTTTTTTAAATGTTAATCTGTAATTCATGTTTTTTTTAAATGTTCGAGTACTATCTACCCTCTGATTGCAAACAGCTACATATGGTATCAAACGTTTTGATCAATATCATCAGTCTGTTTTTGGTTGGTTGGAATATATTGCTTTTTAGCAATAAGCCCGCCAATGTACTTATTTATTTTCCGTACATGAAGTTTAAATAAATAAATATTTGAAAATGATGCGGAATGCATCGAAACACGTGTCACAATAGATTTTAAGAAATAATGGTAAACTTATACCAAGTAAAACTTTAATAAAAAATAAAACACTTTACATGCTGAAAAGTTGAATATTTAATACCTTATCTCCATTTCTGGTTACATGCTTTGTAGATTGTAATTCAAAAACGATTCTTGAGAGCATTCACCTAAAAACATTCTTAATGTTTTCACAAATTTGAGTTTTTCTACTTATATTTTACAAATATTACCCAGCCTTCCATGATATTCTATGTGTATTCTCAAGTCATATACTGAATAAGCCATAAATTGAGAAGATATATGTAAATTAAAATAATTAAAAATATTTTTCAAATGTTGAAATGTAGTTGTAAGTACACATGACTCACTCCTTTCAACAACGTCATATATAAAAAAAAAACTAGATTTTTCAGGAGATTGTTTTCAAAGTTTAAAAATATAATAAAATGTATTAAAAATAAATATCAAGCCAGTTATTGAACTTCTTACAGTGCAACAGATCTTTTTAGGTACAACCTGAAGGTTTTTTTTTCTCTATTTGAAAACATTTAGTATATTTAAACAAATAATTAAACAATACCTTTTCTTCAAAATGCAAAAACCACACTTTCTGCCCTGAAGCGGGTAAATATTTAGTTTTAAATATGCCGCTTTTGCTGGGATATAGTACATTTTCAGGGCACTTCGAAAATATGCACAGCTGAAAATTCACGATTTTTGATATATGATGTTGTTGAAAGGAGTGAGCGATATGTATAAGGGATGCGGGAAATTACAAATAAGTGTTGCGTATTGTTAAATGAATTGATATATTTTTCTCTTTTTTCGCACCGTGCTATTTCGAAATCGTGAATGGGAGTTCAATTTACAAGTAAATTCAAGTGCATAATAGATTTAAAACTCGCGAAAGAAGAAAAAAAGCCATCATGGAGGCCCTAAACAACATTTTACACGTAAAAGACTGATCGAAATACGCACAGTAAGGGACTTTAGGACAAAACCCGTGAAAAACAACCTTTTCGAAAGCTTTTTCAAGTGGGGCGCATTATCACGACAGTCCACGTAACAAGCGCTTGCAAGGGTGTGCCTTTATGTAACCTATAAACGTGACCGATAAAATGAAAATCGTACGAGGATTTGAATAATTTATTGCAAATTGAAATCGCGGACGCGGGAAAATTAATGCCCTCATTAAAATTTATAGAGATATCTCAAAAATAAAAATAAAATTAATTGGGTCGTTAATGTGAAGAACTGTATGTTATTATCTTATCCCATATCGAATGGTGTAAACTGGCAGTACACAACGGAGTCCTGGTTGCAACTCTAACGTATGGAAGTGAAACACGGAGTTGGCAAAAGAAGGATGAAAGTAGACTGTAGTAGTAAATGCAGTCGAAATGCGATCTCTCAGGAGAATGTGCGACAAAACGATGTATGATACATGGGTAAATGCACAGACTTCCATATTCTTCTTCATCTTTGATGAGATGTCAAAAAAAAAATTAAAAAAAGATATTTTTTACTATATATTTTTTTATCAAATTTAATTAAAAAATTATTTATCACGGTGACTACCGAATAAATTTAGGACATATTACTCTAGATTACTTTCAGTTTTTGAAGACACTAGTTTTTTTAGAAATTTTTCGAAACCCTTAAGGATATAAAATATTTCAGTATCAAACATTGCTACCGATAGTAATGAAAAGTTGTTTGTATATTTTTGAATGAAGAAAATGTTTCGTGATTGATATTGAAAATTACACGTTCGAGATAATAAAGAGAATAAGTAGGTTATCTCATATGTGCTTCAAAAGCTTTGAGGTAGCAACGTGATGGTAATCTTATTGATTAACGAAAGCACTTGACATCAAACGACGTCTTAACCCATTTTTCTACGGTATTAATGGTGTCAATTTCACTCCCTTACTAAGCTGAAAAGCTCGCCCAAGGTTACAACGAAATAAAACGTCTTTTTTGGGTCTGTAAAAAATAAAATAAAACTAGAACAACCGCTGTTTCAAATTAGTCCCGGGAAAGTTAATTAGTTAATGAATAAAATTAACCCCTCGTGCCTGAATTTAAAGTACCCTTAACGAAATAATTCCTAGCACTTAAAACTAGCCGCTAATATTTTCTTTCCCAATGCAAACAGCACTTTCGTGAATGGAAACACACAAATCACCGACAAAATATTTAATTCCACATTTTCGAAACGGTATTTAGATAGTAGCTGAACATATTTTCATTTTCCACCCTTGCATGTTTGCAAAAACCCTTTTAGGCCTTGAGCGTTTTGACCGGAAAGGAAACAAAAGATAAAAAGAAAAGAAAGGGAGATGAATAAGCGGGATTGATAATAGGGCGTTAACCCTTTGGCTACCAGAACCTGTGGTTACTATGCAAGAAATATCGCGATTTAAATAATTCAAAAGTAAAATGAGTTCGTCAATTTATAAACACTCTGTGCCATTTTTTAAATGAAAAACACTTGAATTTTTGCCACTTGAGTTTATTTAATGACGACTTTTTTCGGAAGCTATGCTTCCATCTTCAGGTCTAAATGTAAACTGAAGATGGAAGCATAACAGTGGTAAAAAGTGTTTTTCATTTAAAATTTCATCATGTCTTACCACAAAATGAATGCCGAAAAAAAAAACTGAATTGTTGAAATAATTTTTAAGTTTTTAAGTTCCATCTTCGGCGAGGAAAATATCTGTCAGAGTTTAGTTAACTAAATGTATGCATCGTTAAAAAATCGACTAACAAGTACATAAATGCTGCTCGCTTACAGTCAATTTCCTTTTTATGCCGTGCGCAAAACACTGCAAATCAAAGAGTTGCTGACCTAATTGACGACTGTGTTGAAAGGAATAGAGCAGGGGTGTGAGTCATTAACTTTTTAAAATATTCGTATCAATTAATTGCATATTGATGATAAACCCTGACACGTAAACTTGTATATAATTGAAGAATATCACTGTTTTTCACATCTTATTTTTCGCGGAAACAAAATTGGTTTAACATCCGCATAACACTGAAGATCAAACGGCTCGTTGACATAATTTCTAACATCTGGTGTTAAAGGAAATAGTGTAGGGTTGCGTGTAATAAACAAATAAAAAAAAAAGATTTTCGCATAACTCTGAAGGAATCCCTAATACGTGGTTCAAAATATACCTGATATTTGTATAAATCATGACGTTGTATCCGACGGATCTGATATTTCTCGCTACAGTACCTAAAGCCGATATATCGGATTGTGGTAGCCAAAGGGTTAAGAGATAAAGTATGAATCCTATATAAATAATATTACATTCAAACGATATTTCGTATTTTCATGCGAATCCAAAAATCGCGCGTTATGTACAATAGTATCATTATCACAAAGGGAAACCTTTTTGACTCTTCCCCAAAAACCCGAAGAGGCAATATTGAAGTTTGTATATACCTTATTTTAGCTTTATTAGCTTTCTATCAATAAATAATACATGTGTCTCAAGACGAAGCATCTTTCGTTTTTAAACGATAGGCGATGCGAATCTGAGCATCCCAGGGCTTACGACCTGGCATTAGGCTGACATTATTGAACATTCACATTACATTAAATGCACTGCTGTTGAATGTCTCTCGTATGTTAGTTGTAATTATTGAAAATTTTGGAATTCTTACTTGGGCTCTCAGTCAAGCCCTCAGCGCGGCCGAACGCGTCGTTATTTGAACGCCCGAGATCTAGGCCTTATTGACATTTAAAAAAAAATATTATCCTGGTCAGATACCCGACGTTCAGGACTACTTACTTTACCTCAATATTTTTGTTAACATCGCGTCGATCTGATGTAGTGCCCTGCGCACCATATGCTACGGATGTGGGTAAGAAAAAGAAAAATATTTTAATAATTTAAAAAGTGCGGTAAGAAATGTGAAATATTACGCAAAAATTTTGCGGTACTCGATCTATAAGTGTGATGAAAAATTATATCGGAAATTGCCGTTATCAGTAAAACTCTCAGCGGACCGTCATCAAAAATCAATTTTCTTAGTACCGAGGGGAGAAATAGACCAAAATAACAATCCAAGCCACCAAAGCCTGAAGAAAAAAGGAAAATTATTAAATTCTTAATATTCCTTAGAAATTGCGTTTTTATCTTGATTAAAACTGTCGTATACATTTTTTCCTGAAATTAATATGAAGTTTTCGCTCCTGGAGAGATATAAATAATGAGATGTACAGTGGAACCTCTTATAGCGAGAAAAAAAATCTAGAATCTCACCGTTATGAAACACTCGTTAAGCGAAACCATTTTTTCAATAAATAAATGTAAAAAACGAATATTTATTCATATTATTTTTGACATCTCATCAAAGATGAAGAAGAATATAGATGTCAAAAATAATATGAAAATAACTCCCGTAATTTAAGATAATCCAGATTTTGTGAACAAGTATTTGGACACACTCAAAACGTTGTAAATGTAATTAGTAATTGAAGAAGCAGAAGACCGAGAAAAAATATTGTGAATATCTATTCAATGCAAAAGATATTTTTAAAAAAAGGCTTTTTTCAAATAAAATTATGTATTTATTAATTATTTAGGAGCATTTGAATGTGAAATGCAATATCGATTTGCAAAAAAAATGTAGTAAAAAAAAAACAAAACAAAACTACTGCTATAATTTTTTCGTTTATTATTTAAGAAAAACAATTATTATATTTGAAAAAAGCACCTTAAAGGCATTTGTTTTTGTCTACAATTCAATATTCAGTGGAAATATGACACCACATTATCATTGAATACGTTTGCAGAACACATAGAACCACATTTTCTCTTATCGAGCCAGAAGATTGTTAATCTGCTACTTCCGTCTCTTCCACTAACAAACTCTTATCTCATCCATAAGTTTTTCGGTGGTCAGCTCTTGGCTGTGCTCTTCCAAAAGCTCATCAATATCGTTGTTATCCTCTAGTCCCATGGTATTCACCAAAGACACCTTTCTGCGTAACTCGTTATGCGAAATTTCTCTCATTACGGAGCATTTCTTCACAAACTGTTTTACTCGCTATGCGAATTATTCGTTATAGGAGGTTCCACTGTTTAGAATAACTTATACCCTCTGAGAAGCGAATTTATTACTTTAATAAAACGTCAGTTTGTTTGAAGAAAGCTTCTTTCTTTTATCTATTTCTTCTTTAATGGTTACCAATATCAGATTCTTTGAAACAACCAAACGATGACAATAGCCCGTCTTGAATATGAATCAGTCCGCACAGTCGTAATGGAATAAATATATAAAACTTCTTTTCTCCGATCTTTTTTGGGGACAGTAATTTACATTTATTTGACATTTTCCTAAAAGGGAACGACTATATTTCTGCTTTTCGAGTGCTTTATTGTGAAAAAGTGGTTTAAGCGAACAGGATCCATATGTTGGTTTAAGCGTGATCTAGTTGAGGATATATTAAGGGATAAAATAATTTCGATGTGTAGTTTAAATTTGAAAGCAAAAAATACACAAAAATCAGGCTTTTATTTTTAATAACAATAATACGTGACTTTCACCATATACTCGTAAATCGCTCACTCCTTTCAAGAACGTCATACATCAAAAATCATCAATTTTCAGTTGTGCATGTTTTCGGAATGCCCAAAAAATGAACTTTATCCCAGCAAAAGCGGCATATTTTTAACTTAATATTTACCCGCTACAGGGCAGAAAGTGTTGTTTTTTCATTTTGAAGAAAAGGTATTGTTTAATATTTTTTTTCAAATATACTTAATATTTTTCGAATGGAGAAAAAACATTCAGGTTTTATCTAAAAAGATATGTTGCACAGTAAAAAGTTCAATAAGTGGCTTGATATATATTTTTAATACATTGTATTTTATTTTTAAACTTTAAAAACGTTCTACTGAAAAATCGAGTTTTTTGATTTTTGACGTTCTTGAAAGGAGTGAGCGATACGGTCTTTGAAAATGATGCGATATGCATCGAAACACATTGTCACAATAGATTTAAAGAAATACTGGCAATTACCAAGTAAATTTTAAATTGAAAATATGTGTTAAATGTTTGACCGATTTATTGTAGTTGTTTACTTAGTATCAGGCGTTAAAAAAATGGAGCAAAAAAATTGCCAGAGATTATACGTAAGAACCATTTTCCAGAAAAGCATGCTCCTCGGATACTGGAAAGATTTTCTTTTAAAGGCGCGGACCTTTTGTACTAGAGGACACTTTTATGATCTTAAAAAGAAAAAAAACTTCGAGAGCAATTTATTCCCTTACAAAAACTTGCTTAGCGAGAAATTTTAGGGTAAAATGTTAAATTAAAAGATAAAATGATATTACCATATTTAAAAAAAAGGATCTAATATATATTTTGTAAAACAAAAAAAATACAGTGCTTTCCATGAAAACGTCGTGTTCGTAAATATTCTGTAGGAAATAAAATTGAACTTTTTTATATTCTTCAGTATAAATTTATTTTTTTAAATAGAAAACAATTTTATTTTATTTCTTTATTTTTAATTGGTACATGTTTCATTTTATCCAATCAATATATGCTTAATTGTCACGACCATATCAAATATAATCTATAATCTTGTGGTGTCAAAGGCTACGTAACCGGGGGACATGTTTGATTGGATTTATGAATGTGAAGGAAGTTAGGAGTGTATGTCAGGACAGAAGAGTATGGCGTCCCATCCTCTCAGCCAACCACTGCAGTAAACGGCGTGATGGTAGTAGTAGTAGTAATACATGTTTAACATATCGCTCACTCCTTACAAGAACGTCATAAATAAAAAATCGTCAATTGTCAGTTGTGAATGTTTTCGGAATGCCCAGAAAATGTACTATATCCCAGCAAAATGGGTATATTTTTAACTTAATATTTACCCGCTACAGGGCAGAAAGTGTTGTTTTTGTATTTTGAAGAAAAAGCATTATTTAATTATTTTTTAAACATACCAAATATTTTTCAAATGGAATAAAAACCTTCAGGTTTTCCCTAAAAAGATCTGTTGATATTTATTTTTAATGCATTGTATTATATTTTTAAACTTTAAAAACGTTCTCCTGAAAAATCAAGTGTTTTGATTTATGACGTTCTTGAAAGGAGTGAGCGATATGTGAGCAAAATTTTCATTTTTCTTTAATCAAAAGTGCTATTAATCTTCCGCAGCCTCGAACTGCTTCCCTGCAAGAATACGCAGAGAGGATGGAACGTCACACATGTCTATTCAGACTCTCCTAGCTTACATAGACATTTGACTCCGTCAGGTTTAAGGTTCTAATTGATTTTGTAGTTTCAAGTCCTCAGTTGTTGTTGCCCTAATCTAATATTCACAACTGTCAAATATCTGATTCTTTTATACCCTCCTTCCTTCATTCATCTTCATCTCACGTTCTTGGGTAGCTACCCCACACACAAACATGTTTAGCCGACACAAGGCTTGGCCCAAATTATTTGATTATAAACCATGAAAAATTACACAAATCGAATATTTTTATACGACCTCGAAACAAATCTGTTCATAAAAATTACAGAAATCAAGACGCAAAGCTTTGAACGAAATATTGAAATAAACGGCTTTATAGATTCAACAATAAATTCTAAAGAATAAACAGCTTCAAGGATTTCAAACACATCGACACGTGAGTTAGCTTCAAAAGAAAAGACTGAGCAAAACCACAACAAACTACGACATTGATCGATTAAACTGTGAGTGGATATAGGCCAGAGAATAAAAGTCTACCCAAATATCAGTTTTAACTTGTGAATTCAACTCTTAACTCCAAAGTTGTTAGTCATTCAGATTTACGTCGTCTGATCTCAACAAATAACGGATGAAATAATGCATTTTGCATATTAAAAGCATTATTAACCTTCCCTTCCCGGTGTTGTGTACCTAGTACACATTGCTTCTAATAACCATAATATCTCTATAAATATAAAAAATACAAGGCTAAGATTTTAGGTATTCCTCCATAACATATTTACGCATTGATTTAAAAAATAAAATTAATAATAATCAGAATTTATCGGGTACATCGGAGGTATTATATATATAAACAGCGCGTGAAGAGTGTGCGGCAACAGGGACACTATATTCGCATCTCACTCTTGCATACATGCACTTAACATTCTCTCTAGGTCGTCATTTTAATTATAAAATGGAAAATAACAAAGTTATAATAATAAAACCCTTATCCGCACCCAATGGTGCATAGGGCACTGCGTCATATAAACGCAGTGTTATCTTGATCGTTTACACGTGAAGGAAAGGTGATCAGCCCTCCGCTTCAGGTACCAGTCCAGGGTAATATTAAATAAATATTACAGTGAAAAAATCACTTATATTTATTTTACCCCCTTTGGGAATCGAACCCGGAACCTCCAGAACGGTAGCCGAGCGTGCTGACCATTACACTACGGAGGCAGGCAAAGTTAGTGCTGCAAATAAAAATTATATAAAAACCGCTATTTGGGATAATTCTTTTAATTTGTGTTCTGTTACGTTTATGATGAATAAATAATTGTACAAAGTAAATATTTATAATGCTGAGTGGTAACAGTAGGAAAGTGTGTGATAAATAACATTGAATAAATTAAAAGTTGAAAACACCTGTTCACGGCGCTCTATTCAGCCGTATAATATGCGCGTTAAATTTAAACATTCACTAAAGGTAATTACTAAAGAGGATTGAAACATAATATTTTCATATAAATTTATTTTTAAAATCAACTCTTTACATTTGAAAATGAAATAAATTTAATTTAAATAAAAAAGTTTAATAAAAATATATATGAATATCATCGTGAAACAAATTTCATTCAAACGTTATTTGACCAGCAACCGGGTTTCGTCGAAACCGACATCATCAGACTCATGTCGGTTCCGCCAAAACCTGGTTGCTGGTTTAATGAAATTAATGTGGTAAAAATACATAGTTGTTATTTTATTCTGTAAAATGTAGTTCCACCAAGAAATGTCAGTACAAAACTTAAATTTATCAAAAATTATTATTAATATTAGTTAAATTAAATTAAATTTAACAAAAAATATCTTAAATCATGAAACCCAATTATATAAATATTTTGATTAATTTATTGCTTTGGCGTTTAATTTAATAACTCCATTTTAATTTATGTTTTTATTTTAAAACAAAACACAGATTTTTTTAGTATACTAAGTTGTATTTTATTAAAAAAAACAGGTAAAAATGAATATTAACACAATATTAATATTTATGTGTTTTTTGATAAAATACAAGTTAGCAGACTCATAAAATCTGTGTTTGATTTAAAATTAATACAAATTATATTAATCGTAAACATTAAATTTCATGCACATTAAATGTGCATGAAAATACATCGTAGCAATATGCCTTAATAATTGAACTACAATACATCGCGAAACAATTATAAAATAAATTTAACAGTACCTCCCAAGCAACGAAAATTCATCCGGTAAAATAATATCATTCGATTATTTTATGTAAAATACGTTAAATATCCAGTTTTATTAATTTTGTTGCCATTTTCTGAATTCATATTTTCACCTGAAAACAGAAATAGGCCGTTCATGGTACTGAGGTCCAATAAGGGGATAATAGAGTGGTATAGATGAGAAGTGGGTCGTTTAGAAACATTGATTGAGTGACCAGATCTCAATTTGGAGGGAGTCTCATTCGTCTCGTAAGTCTTTGGTCGTTTGAGAGTGATTTGGGCTCTTACAAATAAAAATGTATTGTCATAATGAAAACTGATACAACAGGACATATATTATTAAACCCTTATCCGCACCCCAATGGTGCATAGGGCACTGCTTCATATAAACACAGTGTTATCTTGATCGTTAACACATGAAGGAAAGGTGATCAGCCCTCCGCTTCAGGTACCAGTCCAGGGTAATATTGAATAAATATTACAGTGAAAAAATCACTAATATTTATTTGACCCCCCCTGGGAATCGAACCCGGGACCTCCAGAACGGTAGCCGAGCGTGCTGACCATTACACTACAGAGGCGGACGAACACTACAGAGGCGGACAACAGGACATAGAGAAAGAAATAAAAATTACAATAAATATTTTCAATGAAGAAAACACTTGTTTTTTACCACTTGAGTAAAAAAGTACTAAAAAAAGTACTTAGTTTACTCATGTGGTAAAAAACAAGTGTTTTCTTTAATCATTGTAACATGTCTTACCACAAAATTAATGCCGAAACAATAAATAAAATATTTTCAACTTAAATCAAGGAACATATTAAATATTTAATTCGGTATATGGCACATTCATAAAATCCAACATTTTGAGTGAGTCCAAGTACTTGTTCACAAATCTGGATTATCTCCGATTAACCAGTTGCTATTTTGAAGATAAAAACAAATGTGAAATTTTATTATCAAGTATTTTCATTTCATGAATTGTTCCTCAATAAGTTTAAAATAATGAAAAAAAGCTTTATCAACATACTTGGTCTTTTTACGTTATTCGTGGAATGACACACAAAGAAGAATGGTATGAAAATATACAATGAAAATGGTTGTATTTGCTCATTTTTATCAAATTGATGATCAGCTAAGTGAAATCTGTACTAAAATAGCTTTTTTATTTGTGATTTATTGTCATGAAATCTTTTTCAACATCTTTTTAATCATGGCTAGTACAGAAAGCTGCCAAACGTACCCACCTACGCTAGCCGAGTACGACCTAAATAAAGCCTTTATAAATAAAACGTTATCGCTAATACAAAGATAATAATGCTGTTCCCAATACTGTTGTCATAACAGAGTCGCATTATCGCTAAAAACAGCTCTCCAATTTCATCCCCAAGGTATAATATAGAGCTTTGCCCCATACAATGCCCGTTGTATTGAAAAAGAAAATCCTTCAGTGGAAAATATAATCGCCGCCGTAGGTTGATTCAGCTTTTGACAAGTCAGCTGTCCGTGAAAAGGTTTCTGAAATAAAAACAGGTTGAGACGGTATGATGGCGCCATTGATAACTGTTTGACATTCTATAAAGTTTTTTTTTACCTTTGAATAGTCCAACTCAAATGAAAATCATCAAAAAATAAATACAATTATCGTTTATGTATTAATTTTTAAATCAAATACAGTTGAGTCTACTAAGTTGTATTTTATAAACAATTATATCTATATATATAAATTCTTAAAAATAATATCACCAACAATTGTATTTAGCTTTAAAACATTAATTCTCTGAAAAATTGCCATGTCAATCAATTCTTCCTTTCCCAGAAAATAAATATAAGGGTACGTACCTACATCCCCCAAAGCTACTGTTGTCTCCCATAAATTATTGCTGCACATGTTAAAACTGTCACTTAGATTTGTATGGCTACATACGGACCGTCAGTCCATTTGATCTTCACATTCGTTTGAAAATGCCATAACTAGGCGAAACAATTGCCACAATATTAATTTTTTATGTGTTTTTGTTAATAACATACAACTTAGTAGACTCAAAAAATCTGTGTTTGATTTAAAAATTAATATATAAATGAAAATTGAGTTCTATATAAACTCGTTACGATAAACCTTGGTTTAATTAAAAAATTGTTATAACAATTTTCTTTTAATTTGTGTTAATTTAAGTTTTACTAAGTATGTAAATACCACTTTTTCTTAGAATCTATTTTGTGTTTCGATGCGTTCCGCATTTTTACTTTCCGATATTTTAAAAGCAAATAAACGGATAGATTTTAACACAAAGTGACTAAAAAATCCGAATCAATTCATGATTTTTTTCTTCTTCCTGGCTACACCCCAACTTATCATCTTTTGACTTTTGGGGTCAGCTCTCCTCGCCCTCAGGTTGTAGGTCCTTCTATCACAGACAACGTCACTTAGGTGTAGCCAATTTCAGACATAAACTTATTTATCAAACGAAACATAAAATCTTTCAAACGGTTTCCGTTCCATGCACTTTGAGAAGGATTATGAAATAAATTTTAGAATCGTATGAAGATAAAGATATATTTTAAAGCTCGTATGACAGGATGTTCCAAGGATGTATGGGATACGAGGCAAGAAAGCTCTGTCATAACAAATTTCTGTCTTGGCACAGATATCAAATATTTTATGATAAGAAGCTTTTCTGCTCAAAGCATATGAGCAAGGCTTTTAAGGTCTAACATGAGCTTCTGTTTATTATACTTGCGGGTAAACGCGGAACAGTTTAAATAATGAAGAGAAGTTTAAAACCACTTAACTTGTGAATAATTGAATAACCAACATTTTACTTACTTGAAACAAGTAAAATGGAATTAAATAATTTTGTTTTTCACTGTTCTTTCTTCACTTGTTCGTTCCACATGTCCAAACCATCTAGACATAACATATCTTAATTTCGCAATAATGTTTAACCTTGCATTTTTCCTTAATCACCATTCGGACATCTATCATACATTTTTTGCACCAGATTCGTCTAAAATTTCAAATTTACTTATATTTATTTGACTGCCCTGGGAATCGAACCCGGGACCTACAGTATGGTAGCCGAGCGTACTGACCAAGCACTAGGGAGGCGGAGTTACACAAAAATTTGATCACAAATCTGGAGTTAGATTTGTTCACAAATCCTTAGTGGACAAACCCAGAGTTGTGAACAAGTCAAGAATTTGAACACACTCAAAAAATAGTTTTTTTTTAAACGATAAATGCGATTACACCTATGAATAATGTTGTAATTTTCAAATTAATCGAAATGGTAGAAGATAAATCGCATGCAATCTATATTCCGAAAGCGATTCCGAGAATCGCGTGACATCACGGACGAAAAGTTGTCCTTCGTAAGAGATGAACTCCCAAGAGGAAGGGACGCAGGTGTGCTGTTCATCAAAGTTTAGGGGAACTTCAATCTTGCCGGTAAAAGCGCAACGAGCTGCCGTCAGCTACGTCCCTTGACGGTAATAAGAACCGAGCGAAAAACCCATGAAAGCACAAAAAAGAAAATCCACCGGTAAAATTAATCTTCCAAGCTTTGAAAAAAAAGTTTTTTTTTAACTTTTATATATATATTTTTTTTTTTAGTTATTTATTTATATATTTGGCGTTTAATTTGTAAACTCTATTCATGTATTAAACGTTAAATCAAACACTGATTTTTTCAGTCTACTAAGTTATATTCTATTGTTAAAAAACACATTTGTGACAAAAGTTTCGCCTAGTTATGGCATTTTCAAACGAATGTCATCTTCGTCGGATGTTAAACATTCGTTTAAAAATGCCATGACTAGGCCAAACAATTGTCACAAAATTTATTTTTTATGTGTTTTCTAACAATAAAATACAACTTAGTAGACTCTAAAAACCATTTTCACTTAAAAGCTATCGCGACACGTGTTTCGATGCATTCAGCATCACTTTTAAAAGAATGTGAAGCAAAGTCTATAATTAAAAATTTAACACGTGTAATAGACCACTAATTTGTTTTATTTCACACGACTAGTTTCGAATACTGCAGATGTTTTCATCGACATTAATACCAGTATTAATCAGTCTTGATAAAGAAGCGGTTAGCTTCGAAACCGGTAGACATTATAATTAAGTTACAATAAAATATTTTTAGAAATTTTTAAAACAAATGGAGAATCACAAAGTTAGTGCTTCAAATATAAATTATAAGAATATTTATCTTTTTATTTAAAAAAAATTCTCAAAAATATAGCGTGATAAACTTAAAAGTTGTACGAGTGAATTAACGTTGATATAAGCCATTGGACGAATGTGCAGTTGTGTTAATAGAAACGCACGAATGGCCAGATTTCTTCTGTTAATAAATTCTACTGCTTTTAAAGTAAAACGAGTTTTTTCTGCAAAGTTAAAAGTTGAACGCGTGGGCGCCCTATAAGTGTGGTCGGTGGAGGTAATCGGATGAAGACTGAAAAATGTTTCCGGGTGGAAAACTTAATTATATTAACTTAAGCAAAGTAATTCAATTTGCTGAGAAGAGCACTTAGAATGAAATTGAACGGCAATTTACTCGCCACTATAGAAAATACACTGCGTCATTGTATTTAACTCTTTCTTATCCATTGCACTGCTAAGACATAATATCATTATACTTTCTATTAACAACTTTGTGAACAAGTATTTGGACACACTCAAAATGTTGTAAATAAATTATCTGTTCAAATTATAAGCTTAAATGATAAAAATGAAAATGATATTTTCTGGCGTTTCTCATGTGCGTGATTATAATCCAGGTTTCGGACCTCACATACTAATAAAAGAGTTTCTGCTCAATAAAAAACTTATTTTCATCTCACCAATAGATGTCTCTAGTGAAGTTCTAGTGATTCAAGAACATCGTTTCTAAATTAGTTCATATATATAGAACTTCCAAGAATTTGAGTAGTGTGGTTGTCAATAATAGGTAGAATTGGTGAATGTTACACGTGTGTAAAGTTATCACCAGCCTATGACGGTCGTCACCCCGGTAAAAGCCCAGACTTCCAAATTCTTCTTCATCTTTAATGAGATGTCAAAAAATAATAAACTTTCTATTGCTTGTTAGACAAATTCTAGCATTTTTTCTATAAGCACTTTCATATTTATATATTATACCTTTTTTAAAGGAAAAAATATGAAATTCAGGGCATCCCTGGGCTAACGACCTACCATTTGGCTGACTGAAGTGATCACTTTTAAAACATCTATGTAAAAGTTCACCATTTCATCCATTAGTAAAGATCTTTACCGCATTTATTTTAAGATGTTTTTATGCAGTGTTTTTGGATTTATTTTGTATTTTTGGGGGGTTCAAATTGATAAAAATGAATTTTACTTTTATATTTTTTTTTACAAAAATGTTAATAATATTAGTTAAACACTCACCGAGATTTTTATCTCTACCGATTTCGAGACATACCCGTCTCTTCGTCAGGACAATCACTACTACAGCACGCAAACAATACCACCCTTCACCACCATAGCACCATTTACACACTTAAAACTACACAAAATGTTTAATACATGCGATTTTTGATGGACTCTAAGACCAACATGCACTAAATGTTTTAGCGCAAACACGCGTTACGAGCCGAGGTTAAACATGCACTGCATGCACATCAGGTTTTTTATAACTCCTATAGTTGGAGATGATCCATATTTTTAACAAATATTTGGAGATTTTGTGAAATATAATTATTCACCAGGTATACAGGCGCCTTAGATAGACGGGATGCTCGCGTCTCGGCTGTCACTCCCTTAACTAAATTATGCCGGAGAAACATATTTGAAAATGGTGTAAGGCAGCTTCGTCATTTTGTGTTGCGGTGAGTTTTATATGGCGTCGGGGAGTTTCATTTGACATTCGTTGGAAATTCATTACTTTGTCATGTTATATCCGCAGCGCAACAGCCCGTGACTCGTTTAACGCGTTGAAACAACAGCTGTTTTTAAACGAGGATGGTCACCCTTTACACCCTTTATGAATTTGGTGGTAAATTTAATTTCATTGAAATTGTATCACAGAACGCTCACTCCTTTCAAGAACGTCATAAATAAAAAATCGTCAATTTTCAGTTGTGCTTGTTTTCGGAATGCCCAGAACTGGCATTATCTAACTTAATATTTACTCGCTACAGGGCGGAAAGTGTTGTTTTTACATTTTGAAGAAAAGGAATTGTTTAATTATTTTTTTAAATATACTAAATATTTTTCAAATTGAGAAAAAACCTTCAAGTTTTACCTAAAAAGATGTGGAGCACAGTAAAAAGTTCATTAAGTGGCTTGATATTTATTTTGTAATACATTGTATTGGGTTGATGCAAAAGTAATGACCGTTTATTATGATCCCAGGTAAAAAAAACTTTTTTCATAAATTATGAATAGTATATTCTTTTTTTATGATTCCATTGTATAAAGGATGCTTTCCCTCTACTTTCTATTCAGTTTTGGCCTGGCCAGAGTACAGTAATAACCCCTTGTATTTTTTCAAAATGTCGTTCGATAAAGTGCATTTACGTATTGTTTACTTTATGAATTCCGTAAAGACAATACCGCGAGTGTGGCAACCAAAAACATTTGTGAAGTGTATGGAGCAGATGTCATCAAAGTTCGACAGGTACGAAGATGGTTTGCAAAATTCCGATCTGGAGATTTTTCACTCATTGATAAACCACGTACCGGGCGGCCATTGAAGTCTGATGACGACGAATTAAAAGTCATAATTGACACCAATCCACGTCTAACCATCAGGGAGATTGTGTCAATGATGGGAGTCAACCAAACAATCGCATTAAGACATTTGAAGCGTATGGAAATGGTTTCGCGGTACAACGTTTGGATACTTCATCAATTGTCGGCTGCCAATTTATTGGATCGTGTTTCAACGCGCGTTGCTTTGAGCGCGAGACAAAAACATGAACCTTTTTTGCATCGTTTGGTGACGGGAAATGAGAAATGGGTCGTGTACAACAACGTGACAAGAAAAAGACATTGGACTATACCTGGACAAGCCCCATTAACAACTCCGAAGGCCGAAATCCATAAAAAAAGTTATACTTTGTGTTTGGTGGAATACTAAGGGTATTGTGTGTTTTGAACTCTTGGAACACGATCAGACAAGTGCAACAGAACGATATTGTCAGCAATTATCCAAATTGAACATGGTCTTTCAAAAGGGTAGACCAGAATTGGTAAACAGAAAAGGGGCAGTGTTTCATCACGACAACGCGCGACCACATGTGGCTATGATGACCCAACACAAGCTAAATGAGTTAAATTGGGATGTTATTAAGCATCTACTGTATTTTCCAGATCTTGCTCTTTCTGATTTTCATTTATTCCGATCACTGCGAAAAAAATTTATTGATGAAAAAAATTATTCAATAGAGCAGGTAAAAACATCCCTTACTTCATTTTTCGCATTAAAATCCGCGGAATTTTATACTACTGGTATTAATAAGTTGATAGAAAGATGGAAGAAGGTTAAAAAAAACTGATGGAAATTATATAATTTATTAAATAAATAATACACAAGAAAAAAAATTTAAAAAAAAAATATATGTAAAAAACGGTCAAAACTTTTGCATCAACCCAATATTATATTTTTAAACTTCAAAAACGTTCTCATGAAAAATGATTTTTTTTGATTTATGACGTTCTTGAAAAGAGTGAGCGAGAAGTCAAAATTGAATTACATCTCAAGTCCCCCTTATTCTTCTTTTTTTAACCCTAATATTCCCCTTATGGTGCATAGGGCACTGCATCGTATAGAAGCAGTGTTATCTTGATCGATAAATATGTGAAGAAAATGTGATGTGATAAGCCCTGGGTTTCGGGTACTAGTCCAGAGTAATTATAAAATAAAATTGAAGAATATATTTTATTTATTTTGACCCCCCTGGGAATCAAACCCGAGACTTCCAGAACAGTAGTCAAGCGAACTGACTACTATACTGCAAAGAAGGATGGCACTATAGGAAACAATATATTTTTAATTTTATTATTGACTCGGCCGTCACTTTGTGGTAAAATGTATCCATTTTAAATAAAAGTTTTACTTAGTGAATATCACTATTTCTTAAAATCTACTGTGATACGTGTTTTGATGCATTCCGCATCATTTTCAAACACCGTGTATGTTAGGAGAGACGAGTGTGGCGTTCCATCCTCTCTGCCTAACCCTGCGGAGAAACGGCGTGATGGTAGTAGTAAAAGTAGTCAAATGAAATTGAGTGATTACCCCCTAATTACCCCCTAATTCACAAAATAAATTAAATATTTATTTACAAATCTCTACATACTTAAAACGCTACAAAAAATTTACATTAAATTCTCTTTCACTGCAAGACTACCGAATCTTTACAATCCTTTTGATATTATATTCAAAGCCCCATAATCAAATTATATAAAAACTTCAGCCTTTTATAATAATAAAAATAAAAATAACAAACGTTTTATGGAAGAAGGAAGATATCAAAAACATACATTAAAAGGAGAAAAATAAACAAACTCACGTAATAAATAACGATTAAGCCCTAGAGGTATTAATTTGCAAACGAGGGCGCCATATTCAAATTTAAGGTGAATTCTGCGTTCATATTTAATTATTGGGGCGGTAAAATAAATCTCCTGAAATATGGCCAGATAATTAATACACATTATGTTAATCTTTACTGCTCCAAGCGAGTCGATTCAATAAATTTTTCGCTCAAACTGTGGGCTGAATATTTATGCAAACGAGGTGTAAGAAAATTATTGTAGTGCTTTCCGAATCCACGTATGTGATTTGACACATGATGTTAGGAAAAGGGGATTTAATTTAAAGGGTGTCTCAATATGTATAGTTTTTTTCCTTTTTTATGAAAGAAGATGAAAATCTGAACATAACAGGGTTTTGAGATTTACAGACGTTCCCATAAACATTTGAAAATACAAACTGTTGTATTTCACCTGATGATGAGAACATCTGTAGTTCTCGAAACTAGTCGTGTTTACATTAATAAATTCAAAATATATTCTTATAAACAAGTTTTATTTTTATTTTCTATGTATGGGAAGCAAACATGAAATTGGCAAGGGAAGGATGAAAACAGAATGAACGCCGTTGAAATGCGTTCCCTCAGATGAATGTAAGAAAAATCATCGTTTAAAAAAAATGCTAATACAAGTGTTTAACATATTTTCATTAATTGATTCGGCAGTCACTTCGTGGTAAAAAAAAATATTTTAAAATTAAGTTTTACTTCGTAAATGCCACTATTTCTTAAAATCTATTGTGACACGTATTTCGATGCATTCCGCATCATACGGTGTTTGTGAATGACGTGGAATGCATCGAAATACGTGTCACAATAGATTTTAAGAAATAGTGGTAGGTATTTATTAATTAAAACATTAATAAAAAATGTTTGCAACTGTAAAAGAAAAACACCACTTTTTTTACCACTTGAATTTATTTTATCATAACGACTAGTTTATAACCCATGCTTCTATTTTCAGGTCTAAATATAAAGTATATTTACATTTACACCAGAAGATGGAAGCATAGCTCGGCTGTCCAAATTTAAAACACAGTAAGGGACATTTTTTTGTAGTAGATATTATTTTGCATTTTTGGACTAAGTAGAGTCTACTTAGTCCATAAATGCAAAAAAAAACTACTACAAAAAAATGTCCCTTACTGTGTTTTAAATTTGGACGGCCGAGCTTCCGAACAAGTCGTCATAATAAAATAAACTCAAGTGTTTTTCTGTTTACAATTTCATCATGTCTTACCACAAAGTAATTGCCGAAACAATAAATAAAAAATGTTTAAAATATTTTTACATATAGACCGGGTCACGTAACATATTATTTGAATGATCGACATTATTTCCTATGAAAGTAATTCGATTTCCACAATTTCAGAAAAAGTGCAGACAAAACTCAAAGAAATATATCCTAAGGGGAAAAGAAACAACGTGACGATTTCCAGTTTGAAAAATTGTCGCACCAGACCCCGAGAGAGCGCTACAAAGCCGTGAAGGTATCATCCTATCATCGTAAACCAGTTAAAAGTTCGCCGGCAAAATGCAAGGGTATACCGCGACTGGGAGGTTATTGCTGGGAATTTTTATAAGGAACTCTGCAGTATTATAACCGAGGGCGTTATGTTTCCCGTGGAATGATGTCAACTGAATCCATATACAGGTGTAAGAGGTAATTAAGTGTCATATTATTTTCTCCGCCTCCGTAGTGTAATGGTCAGCACGCTCGGCTACCGTTTCGGAGGTCCCGGGATCGATTCCCAAGGGGGGTAAAATAAATATAAGTGATTTTTCACTGTCATATTTATTCAATATTACCCTGGACTGGTACCTGAGGCGGAGGGCTGATCACCTTTCCTTCATGTGTAAACGATCAAGATAACACTGCGTTTATATGACGCAGTGCCCTATGCACCATTGGGGTGCGGTTAAGGGTTTTATTATTTATTATTTTCTACAATTTGATTTTTAATTCCGGGTACAAATATGAAAAACGCAATATTACAAAATTCTACACTAATGTCTTTATCCGTCAAGTTATGTACATTTATTCATCGTTTATCTTAAAATATCCTTAAAATTAAAAAAAAAATTAACCCGATTTAATTACCCGAAGCGGAGGGCTGATCACCTTTCCTTCGCGTGTTAACAATCAAGGTAACACTGTGTTTATATGATGCAGTGCCCTATGCACCATTGGGGTGCGGATAAGGGTACGAATGAATGAAAAAATTAAAGTAAAAAATACCACATTAAGACATAAAGTTATTTGTTTTATTTTTTATATTTTTTGTCTTGTAGTTGAGTAAGTATTTTACGAACATGGCGCTAAATAAATTATCCAAAATGATAATCATTACTTTTTCGACATATTAACATAGATGAAGAAGAATATGCCAGTCCGGGTATTCAAAAGGCTTACGACCTGTCATTGGTTGGTTATGTGAAATTTTTTTACACACGTGTAACATTCACCATTGTATCCGTGATTGACAACCAACTACTCAATTTTTTGGAACTCATACGTATGTCATAAATCTCATGACGCTTTATGATTGAGTTCACTGGAGCCATCTTTATTGGATTGAGAAAGCTTTTTTTAGCAAAGACTCTTTTATTAAGATGTATGCAAGATTCTACTCAGACTATTTTACATACTAGGAGACGCCTGAAAACACGTTCAACTAACGTTTTAATAACTTCGTTTTTGAAGTTGTAATAACTAATAAAGTATGGTAAGATATTTAAAGGGTCTACCATACTTATTAAAAGTGGGTTTATCTAAATACTTACAGTACAACGGTAAAACGACTGTGATAAAGAATTATCCAATTCAAAATTCAAATTTTGAAACGACCCAGTAAACGTAAATTAAAGTTTTAAAAAAGTGGTTAAAACATAATTCAAAAAGTTGTTTATTTTATAAAGTTTATAAAATGTGCCACAAAGTATCTGCGAAAAACATTCAAGAAATTAAAGTTTTACTTGATTTGCGAATTAAGGCAAAGTAGCCCGCTTTTCGTTTACCGTATACACAAAAGGATTCGTATTAAGGGTGATCTAATTCACCTTGGAATCTTCACACTTAAACTAACAATTTTAAAGATAATACTTAAAAGTTTCAAGGTGCCCTCAAAAATAAACCACTCGAACGTTCCACGTTCAATAACATTTAACGCAAGAAATTATAAAATGGCTGACAGCGTCTTTCAAACTCAGGTAGTTGTGGAAGAGAAATTTCCGAAGTACCCGGAGAGCAGCGCGTCGAGGGTGTGTTTCATTACGGGCTTGACAATGAACCGCCCCAACAACATCGCGCAGGCAATTTTCCACTCTACTAACGCGGCCTCGTAATAAAGTATTTTCATTTCGTGTACAAGCTCGGCTTGCATTCGCCAGTGTGAACGGCGAAAGAGGACTTAACTACGAAGTATTTCAATTAATCTCACCTGGGATAAATGCAAGTTGGCGAATCAATTGAAAATTTGCCCATTTGGGTTCACACTAAATGTAATTGTGACGAATAGGTTCAGTTGATAGTTAAATACAAATTTACATGCAAATATATGAGAGGCTTATAAATTACAGTTACCGCATTGCGAGTAGGTCGTTCGGTGAATTTATCTCATTGATTAATTAGACAGTCACTAGTTTTATATAAAACGAGAGATATTTCATTTCAAATTGAGAAATGATCATTAGTACAATAAATTAAACACCTACACATATAAAAAAAGCTTAAGACGTGACGTGTAAAGACAATATGACAAGCAAAGATATTTTTTTAGAAAAAATGCTAAATTTGGTGTTGTTTTTTTTTGGGCAAATATCACTTTTTCGTAAAATCTACTGTGACACGTGTTAAAAAGCATTCCGCATTCGGTGTTTAAAAATAATGCGGAATGCATCGAAACGCGTGTCACAGTAGATTTTAGAAAATATAGGTACTTAATATATAAGCATTAAATTAAAAAATCATATCTGCTAGCTTCATTGAATTATTATTTTGTCTTACTTTAAGAAATGAAAATTACTGCAATATGGATGTAAAAATGGGCTGAACGTTACACAAGAGTATGAAGTGATCACCTAAGACATCCAAATGCCAGGTCGTAAGCCTCGAGACGCTCACATTTTAATCCTCTTTTGTATGAAAACTATAGATGCTTCATCTCAAGATCTCACACACCTTTAAATAATCCGTTGAGTGAATAATCCTGTGTCTGAATAAATAATAAAAAATTGAACATTTTGAGTGTGTCCAAATACTTGTTCACAAATCTGGATTATATAGGTTGGAGATAATTCAGATTTATTACCAAGTATTTGGACACACTCAAAATGTGTAAATAAATTATCTGGTCAAATTACATATAAGCTAAAATGATAAAAATGAAAATCATATTTTCTGGCGTTTCTCATGTACGTGATTTTAATCCAGGATTCGGACCTCACATACTAATAAAAGAGTTTCTGCTCAGTAAAAAGCTTATTTTTATCTCACCAATAGTCTCTAGTGAAGTTCTAGCGATTCAGGAACAATGTTTTAAAATTGGTTTATATATATATATATATATATATATATATATATATATATATATATATATATATATATATATATATATATATATATATATATATATATATATATATATATAAAACTTCCAAGAATTTGAGTAGTGTGGTTGTCAATAACATAACAAATAATTCGAATTTGTGAATGTTACACGTGTGTAAAGTGATCACTTAAACCAGCCTATGACGGTCGTCAGCCCCGTAAATGCCCAGACTTCCATATTCTTCTTCATTTTTGATAAGATGTTAAAAAATAATATGAAATAATAAAAACTAAGAAAATGTAGGTGTAAATGCTGTATACAATATAATAACATGTACAAGTACTTATATAGTTTTTTTCCACATAAATTTATATGGCAAAAACTATAAAGTTGTTATTTTATTATATAAAATGCAGTTCCACCAAGAAATGTCAGTACAAAACTTAAATCTACTAAATGCTTTAGTTTATTTCATTAAAAAAAAACTGTACCTACTTCTCGACAATTTTGAAGCGTGTAAAATGAAATAATTTATGCACAACAGTTTACTTCAACGTCTTCATACAGATTTAGGGTTTTTAATTAAGCTAATAAATGAATTTAAAAATGCAAAAAATGGCTCAAAATCTAATAATGACGAGATTACCGAGAAGAATGGAAAGAGCGAAAAATCTGGGCCAGTAAACATGGGAGGTAATAAAATCCACACTACCAGCAAATAACCTACTGAAGCAACACATATTATATGTGGAGTATATATGTTGAAATTTATTGTTTTTTCTCGGCCATTTTATGGCCAAAACTTATTTTACGACGTACAGATATAATAATTCTGAATCTTAGAAATATATTTAATATTTCAATCAAATAATAAAGCAACTTCAATTCAATCAGCAGAAAATATCGGAAGGTATTACAAAATTAAAACCTTTTGTTCTTAACTTAAGTGTTCTTTGAAAATCTTAATAAAAATAAATAATTGTAACATTTTTTAAACATTTAAAATGGTTTCATTCACAATCCCGATTTCTTCTTCTTGCCCTTATCCGCCTTCAATGGTGCATTGGGCACTGCATCGTATCAAAAAAGTATTATATTGATCGTTAATTTCATGACAGCAAGGTGATCAGTTCAGCGCTTCACTTACTAGAGTGGGGTAATATTAAATACGGTAAAAATTGCTTACAAATAAAATAGCATGTACTTAACTTTCCCAGTCCAACAAAGAAGGCTGTTGTGAACTCACATGTAATTTTCTGTGTCATGTCATTGATTAATACCCATACCTTTCATAATATTCTTCATCATCAAAGTAGTAACAAAATAAAATGCAGTAAGTGGTAAAAGTGGTGTAAGAAATAAGTGGTAAAAAAAGTAAATGTGTATGTATATATATATATATATATATATATATATATATATATATATATATATATATATATATATATATATATATATATATATATATATATATGCATATATATATATATATATATATATATATATATATATATATATATATATATATATATATATATATATATATATATATATATATATATATATATATATATATATATATATATATTTATATAAATATATATATATATATATATATATATATATATATATATATATATATATATATATATATATATATATATATATATATATATATATATGTATATATATATATATATATATATATATATATATAAAATACCTAACAGATTTTATTGAATACGTTTCTTACAATTGTGACAGTCGGTAAAGCAGATCGCGCAAATCTACCACCAGACGTCGCGCATGCGTCGCACTGAAAAAACAAAAGACTTCATAAAAAAAATGTGTTTGGTGAACTGTCATATTATATGAAATTTATAAAAGATTATTTTAGAATAAACTTTTACCGTCGTTTCTTTTATTACAAAGCAACACATTGTTTATTTTATTATTATACACCCACTTATTTAAAAAGAAAAATATTACCACGTTCCTCTTAAATAAAACTCTCAAGTTGTTTCTAGTCCATCGAGAGCTTTTGAGCATGTTCTGTAAAGTGAAAACTCGCGTGCGACGGAAGCTCGCTGAAATCTCGTGTAAGTTGGAAGCTAATGTATGAAAATAAGCGTACGTTCGGCTTAAGTGGTAAGCCATTGTGTTCTCGGGGAGGAGCCTTTTGTTGACGATGATGATTTGTGAAAGATACACTTACACGAGAGAGAGAATTCTTCCAGATGTGTCAGTCCTGCGTACCTGCCTGGGAATGTTGGAAATAAGATATTCGGAGAGGAGATATAGCGCGAGCTTACAACGAAAATCTATCAACAAAAGTCTTGGCTTAAGCTTTACATTAGAATACTAGTATAGAGAAAATGCTAAGACGAAATCGAAGAAATTATGCAAAGATGACATATGGCAATGATTTTTTTTTATTGGTCGCAAAATACAATACCACGAACTTTTATGATTGATTGTTTATGTGATACATGATGACATATCATGGACCGCAGTAATGAATCAACTGAAAACCCCGAAAACCTGAAGCGCTGATCGCCTTGCCTTCATGAAATTGACGAACACTTGGTTGATACGACTCAGTGCCCTATGCACCATTGAGTGCGGATGCGGGTTAGAAGGAAAAATTGGGATTTTTTATGAAATTGAAATGATGAATTATTTTAAAGGTTTAAAAAAATTCCAGCAAAAAAAGCAATGCTTCTATCATTTATTTTATATTTTCGCTAAATAGATCAAAAGTTCTTAATTTACCTTTTGATATTTTAAGCTGATTGAATTTAAGTCGCTTTATTTCTTGATTGAAATATGAAATATATATCTAAGATTGAGAATGCCACGAAAAGATAACACGATTCGAAGGTAAGGTTTAGGTGGCGTTGTCCACGATAGAAGGACCAACAAACTGAGGACGAAGAAAACTGAATTCAACAGTCTACTAAGACGTTGAATTGGAATGGAGGTAGGAAGAAGACAAAATAAAAAATTACAATGACAATAATGTAATATATTACAAACCGAATTCAACAAAACGTTGTGCCCTCTTAAAATATTTTATAAATACAAAGAAACAAAATATTTACTCAATGAACGTATTGTAAGCACCTACTTGTTTTTCTCTTTTAGACGTTAAGACGTTAATTTCACATCCTTAGTTGAGTGGGTTCGTATAATTTCACTGAACATACCTGAAACAAGAGGAAAACAAACATTTAATAACGATGTTCATTTGATATAACAGAACAAGGATAAAATAAATATACTGATATTATTTTTAATGTAATGTGTTTTACTAGGGATATTAAATAACGCCCACTTTTCTTCCAATCTTCCAATTGAAAATCAGTCAGAGAGAAGAGCCTACCTAATGAAAAATAAAACAACTCACACATATATATATATATATATATATATATATATATATATATATATATATATATATATATATATATATATATATATATATATATATATATATATATATATATATATATATATATATATATATATATATATATATATATATATATATATATATATATATATATATATATGTATATATATATGTATATATATATATATATATATATATATATATATATATATATATATATATATATATATATATATATATATATATATATATATATATAAATATGATAATATTTTTTTTTGTGATTTCTTAGATAGATTTTCAGTCAACACTCTTTAAAGACGATATACCAAAAAAATGCTTATTTAGTGACCAGAATTATTTTTTCATAATTTTATAGTTAATTTGTAGATTTTCGACATTTGTAGAGACGAGGAGCTCAACAAGCTGCTCTCCAGCAAGACCATCGCTCAGGGAAGTGTCCTAGCCTACATCGTGACTATTCTCTAGCCCAAGAAGATCTTTTCTACGCCCCAGACTCAGCTAGGAAACTAGCTAGGACACAAACTTCCGAACCATCTTCTAGTGGAACGGAAGGCCTATTGACGACATTTAAAATTCCGGTTTCTCCTGCGGAGTTTTTAGTGGTTTCCTACCAATGAGCAAATGCTGAGAACTTCTTGACTGGCCTACATTAAATTATCCCTGGATACTGTTCCCAACACAGATTTAAATAAAACATTTTTTTAGTTAGAAGGTACAAAATTCCACTTAATGATCTATAAACCTTGTATAAAATAAGAAAGATAAAGATTAATTGCAACTCCCATCCAAAAAAAAAGACGCCCGGATACCAATTGACGACGTTTTACATCATTTAATTTTATGATTGATTTCTCATTTTCATCATAATAGCCAAGTCTTTATAAGCGCTCTTAAAATAGTATTTTACGAAAATGGCCTTACAGAAATTATCTAAATTATAATTGAATTTATATACATTTCATTTATAAGAGAAAAATCTTTAAACATCTATCCGAGAATTCAGAATTTTAATAAAACTCATATTGTTTTTAATATCGATTTTAGCTTAAAGGGTATTCTGTGCTGCCAACGTTCTATAAATATTGAAATAAAGACTTAAGGAACAATCGAATTATGCTAATCCTCAGTATCTACTACATTCAAGTACCATTTTAAAACAGATTAGAGATCAGTGCTTTAAAATAAAGCGACTTAAGAGTAGGATTAAACTTGATTTAACAACCTTAAGGTATAAAAACTTAGATTCCTGTGCGAGAAAGAAATTCTTACTTTAAACAACTCTTGTCGCCCAATTGATTTAATTATTTATTTCATACAAATAGTATAATTAAAATATTGAATTGACAATAATGTGACCTCACTCGGTTTTCCCGTTCAACAATATTTGCGTTTAAGTGTTCATGAATAAAAAAATACATATTTTCTTTTTTCTTATTGTTTTTTGCAAATCGATATTGCATTCCAAGTTCATATGCTCTTTATTAATTTATAAATATGTTATTTTATTTGCCTAAATCTTATTTATTTTGTATGGAATAGATTTTATTTTTTTTACAGTGATTTATGGGAAAATGGTTTCGCTTAACGAGTAATTCACATAACGGTGAGATTCTAGAAGAAATCATTCTCGCTATGAGAGGTTTTACTCTACATCTCATTATTTATATCTAGCCAGGAGAGAAAACTTCATATAAATTTAAGTAGGACAGATCCGAGCATCTTTAAAAAGGAAGAAGAAGAAAAATAAATATTGTTAAATAAAGGTTATAATACTGCAATTGTCGAATAAAATATTCATCTTCTCATTTCCTCGTTAGATATCCCTTTGTGCATAATACGGAAGTACCGATTTAAAAGTCACAAGAGAATAAGAGTGGTAGAAAATTTTCATTTTTATTTAACACGGTTGTCGAAAGGGGTGAAATTTTTATCCCTTGTTGCATTTCATTGGGGAGTAGGATGCAGTCCCGAGCTCTGCCGGAAGTGAATTCAAATATTCAAGAGGAAGCGGCGGCAGCTACTCTCGCAAATACCCTTAAGAAAATAATGCACTTTGGTGTATGGCGCGCTATTGCCTTGTAAAAACGGCTATGGTATGTTTACAGCGGAATACGAATTGGAAATGAGAGCGAGCCTCGGTAAGAGAGGAAAACTTAAGTGGAAACAGGGGTATGTATGTACTCTTGCTATAATATTCTCCGTAAGCGAATATAAAAGCACAATTTAATTTAAGACGCGATTTGGGCCATAAAATAGGGAAATATAAAAAAAAAACGAATGATTTTTCTCGTCCAAGTACACTGGCCAACAATGATTTTGTAATTTCTTTAGTTCCCACTGATAAGAAATAAAAAAAATTAAATAAAAATAAGAAACAGCTACTAGTCCCTGTTCAACCTTCAACGTACCAAGGACCCAGCTCTAAAATTTAGAATGAGTTTCAAATACGGTGTTAGAAAATGATGCGGAATGCATCGAAACACGTGTCACAGTAGATTTTAAGAAATAGCGGTATTTGCTAAGTAAAACATTAATTAAAAATGATTTTGTAACTGAAAGTTTGATAACTGATTCGGACTAAGTTAATCATTCTTATTCAAAGTTTATATGGTGACAAGGTTGTACCACGTCAAGTTTTGATGTTACAGTCATATTATTGTTTGTATGGACCCCATACGTTGAAACATATGTAATAGTGGTTGGTATCTAGACGTGCTTTAGTCTAAGGGATTTAAAAAAAAAAAAAATAATTATGGACTAACAGTAGAAACATGTTGACTTATTAATATTGAATACGATAGCATTATATGTTTATATATATTTACACATACGACATTTACGCAACTGACGACCGTCTGGTCTTACCAGCATATGACGGTCGTCAGCCCCGTAAATGCCCAGACTTTATTCATCTTCATTTTCGATGAGATGTCAACCAAAAAAAATATATAACTACTACTACTACTACTACTACCATCACGCCGTTTCCCCGCAGGGGTAGGCAGAGAGGATGGAACGCCACACTCTTCTGTCCTGACATACACTCCTAGCCTCCTTCACATCCATACATCTAGTCATACATGCCCTCCGATTACGCAGACTTTTGACACCGCCAGATTTTAGGTTCTGATTAATCTGATCGTGCCAAGTGTTTTTCGGTCGTCCACGTTCTGTTTTCCCTCTCACATTCGCCGCATATATTTTCTTAGTCATTCTCTCGCTATCCATTCGCTCCACATGTCCATACCACCGCAAAGAGCTCTTTCTAATCTTTTCAATTATTCCTCGTTCAGCCTTACATTCCTTTCTTATATCGTCGTTTTTAATTCTGTCATACAATGATTTTCCACACATTCGTCTGAGGGAGCGCATTTCAACAGCATTCACTCTGCTTTCATCCTTCCTTTGCCAGTGCCAGTTCCAAAATATATAAAAAATAACTTATTCATGTTTCCCACTTATTGATGGAATTTTAATATGAGAGTTGCTGAATTTATATACAATAGAACGCGTTGGAATGTGAAGTAGTTAATTTTGAATGAAATATAGAGGCAACATGGGATCGGTAAAAGCTTGGTTATCGCAGATGTTTGTGTTCGGTATAAGAACGCACTTCAGCGTGCAATCTTAGCGCTTCCCCACATCCGCGGGAATTGGCCATAAATATGTCTGGTAGCGCGTTATCCCGGACCGATCCTCGCAAACTTCTCGGCGGCGATAAATGCGTCGCGGCGTCGATGCATTATTTATTTCAGCGCCATTTTCTCCACTCCGGCGCAGTTCAATTTACGGAATGATATCCACTGCGCAACATACAGAAATTTCGAAATGGATTTGTTCCACACGACATAACATTATACGGCATCAATAAAAAAGTGTTAGCAGCATTCTATATATTTATATATTTATTTAAACTTCATGTACAGAAACAAAAAAGTACATTGGCGGGCTTATTGCTAAAAAGCAATATCTTCCAACCAACCAAAAACAGACTAGTGATATTGATCAAAACGTTTCATACCATTTATAGCTGTTTGCAATCAGAGTATACATGATTAGGGAAATACTTGTTTTTATACCACTTCAGTTTATTTATGACTACTAGTTTCGGGAGCTAAACTTCTATCGTCAGGTCTGAATTGTAAAATTATTTTTCATTATTGTCAGTTATTATTCAGACCTGACGATGGAAGTTTAGCTTCCGAAACTAGTAGTCATGAATAAATTCAAGTGGTATAAAAACAAGTGTTTCCTTAATCATTGTAACATGTCTTACCACAAAGTAAATACCGAAACAATAAATAAAATATATAGAGTAGATAGTACTTGAACATTTGAAAAAAACATAAATTTTAAATTGATGATAATAAGGAAGGTAAAGGAAAAGGGAGTTTAGGGTAAGAGGTAGAGGGAAAAACTAGGGGAGGAGGATTGGTGGACAGTTAGGATTCTAATGGTAAAAATTAATGTCTCAGAAGTTTCTTAAAAGTTATAAGAGAAGGTGCATTTTTAACAAGGAGAGGTAATTCATTCCATAGTCTGGCCTTTTTTAATATTGGCAGCACCCGGTCACGCGTTACTATGACTCAGTCTGAGTATCTTTTTAATTATTTCATAATTTAATTTATTTGTTAAATATGGATAAGATGTCAATTTAAAAGTGTATCAACTTGATATGAAAATCGTAAGTGTATAAAGTGATCGCATAAGTCAGCTAAATGCCAGGTCGTAAGCCCTGGGATGCTTAGATTCCATCACCTTTCATATTAGGGGAAGAACGATTTTTAATGTTTTTTATATAAAATTGAGAATCCTTGAATATCATAATATTAATAAAAATGTAATTTAATATATAACGCCGCTTTCCCGCAGTGGTAGGCAGTGAGAATAGAACGCCACATTAATCTGTCTTTGCAAATCAATCTTAGCCTCTTCTACATTTATGGATCTCTTTGTGCCGCTTTGTCCGACTCCTGATCTCACAATTTTAAAGTATTTGAAATAAAACACTCTCCTTATTTCCATAGCACAAATTTATCAATGCTTTTAAAATACAAAATATATTTGAAATACTTTAAGTTTTATTTTATTATAAATATAATGCCGAATTGAAACAGATAATATGATACAAACAGATTTTATGAAATAGTGGTATTTGCCAAGCAAAACATAAATTTAAAATGAAAAACATATTTTTATTATTTTGTTACTCGGTATTATAAAAGAATACATATATTCGATATTAAAATTTCAACGTGGATTTAATAAACACACGTGTTCATGTAACATACTCCATTAAGTAATTAATTAATGCTTTGTGTAACTTTATAACGCTAATGGATTTAATTATTGGACAAACCGAAAGCAGTACTAATAAATATCATGCCGAATCGAAACAGATAATATGATACACAAAGTTGGTTGCACAAAATGATCGATAGTATGGGAACAGGAAGTAGCCTGCGGTCCACAGTATGGACGAGAGATACTAGAAGAGAATATATCGAATAAATTAGGCAGCGCGTTGGCGAGGAGCCAAATCGATTTACTTGATATGATACGTGGACCAAAAGGGATGACGAGGGTGAAAAATCTCTTAAAAAGGTTTATTAATCATATTATTTTTTGACATCTTATCAAAGATGAAGAAGAATATGGAAGTCTAGGCATTTACGGGGCTGACAATTGTCATAGGCTGGTTTAGGTGATCACTTTACACACGTGTAACATTCACCAATTCTACCCTTATTTGACAACCACACTACTCAAATTCTTGGAAGTTCTATATATATGAACCAATTTTGAAACATTGTTCTTGAATCACTAGAATTTCACTCAAGACATCTATTGGTGAGATGAAAAGAAATTATAACTCGACACTGGCTATAACACCCAAGATGGGTGAAAAGCCACTAAAAAGAAGAAGAAGAGATGAAAAGAAGCTTATTATTGAGCAGAAACTCTTTTATTAGTATGTGAGGTCCGAATCTTGGATTATAATCACACACATGAGAAACGCCAGAAAATATCATTTTCATTTTTTTTATTTAAGCTTATAATTTGTATGTAAAGTGATCACATAAACCAGCCTTTGACGGTCGTCAGCCCCGTAAATGCCCAGACTTCCATACTCTTCTTCATCCTTGATGAGATGTCAAAAAATAATATGAAAATAACTCCTGTAATTGAAGATAATACAGATTTTGTGAAAAGTATTTGGACACACTCAAAATGTTGTGGTTTATTAATCGGCGCACAAGATAAAAGCCGTTAAAATATGGTGATGGATTGGTGGACTGTGAATATAAAAGTCCTTCTTTCCGAACTTTTATCATCCCGTACCCAGAATCTGCGATTTCAGACAGGAACCCACAAGATGGACCCCTAAAATTTTGTGATGAAAACCTTTGGAGAGTAAAAGAGCGTCCGAAGACCTCAAAAAAGATGGTCCGATGACACAGCCGCTGTGGGGGGTGAAAATTGGCTGCAAGCAACAGCAAAACGTTAAAATGGAAAGAAACAAAAGATTAATATATCCAGTAGAGGTAAACAGAAGGCTAAAGAAGAAGAAGAAGAAATAAAAGGCCAATATAACCGTTTTATTTTATGTATTAATTTTAAATCAAACACAGATTTTTTTAGTCTACTAAAATGTATTTTATTAACAAAAACACATAAAAAATTAAATTGTGACAATTGTTTGGCCTTGTTAGGGCATTATCAAACGAATGTCAACTTAGTGGACTCAAAAAATCTGTGTTTGATTTAAAATTAATACATAAATTAAAATGGATTTCTAAAAATTAAACGCCTAATCAATAAATAACCGTTTTAGTTTAGAGATTTTTTCTTATATTTACGGTAAAATTGGTGAACACTTATTTTTTCAAAAATATTTTTTTTTACTATTAATTCGGCAGTCACGAACTAACTCACAAACAACTAACAACTCACGCTGCTTCTCCGCAGGGGTAGGCAGAGAGAATCACCACACCAATCTGTCTTTGCAAACAATCTTCGCCTCTTCCACATTTGTGCATCTTCTCATGCATAAGCGCCGATTATTCAGACTCCTGATCTGACCAAGATTATTTCAGCTTTCCTTAGAAAATACTAAAACAACTGTCGGATTATGGTCCCGCGGTTAGTGTCGCAGACTCATGAGTCAGAGTTTCTGAGTTCGAACCCACTCTGCCATAAATTGATAATAATGATCCACTAAGGCTAACAGAAATAGTATGAAATTGAAGTATTTTTGTAAATAATAAAAACACAAATATTTCCCTCTATTTATCTAGAAAATGTATGTATTGAATGAATTACGATATTTTTAACATTAAAGGAGGTTTTATCAGAACAATGATTTTAACTTGAAGTTTTTGTAAATAAATTGTGTAAAGGTATTTTTTAGTATAATATTGTATTTAAGTACAAACAACATTGAAAATTGTATTTCATTATGTAAATTGGCTTTTGTCAAACTGGCTTTGTGAATAGAAGAATAAATCTTCAGTCGAATAAATTCTTTGTACATTTACCGATTCGAGGTTTCAAGTTGTGGATCTGGAACGATTGAGAAACCAAGTAGTTCTGTGATAAAATATGGATTGAAGGTAATTTCACAAGTCAAATAAATACTAGTTACTCTTCTATTTCAAAGGACATTACTTTTTTATAATTAAAATGATCTGAAAAAATACTTTATGGAAAGATATACATGTTTTGATAAGTCGTATTTTTTTTATTTTGTTTTTAACTTATGTTTTTATATTTTCTAATTTTTTATATTTTCTCATTTGTTTATTTTAAATGTGATTCTTACCTTATATTTTTCTCATTTATTTCTTTTAAATATGCTCCTTATGCCTTTTTATTATACCTGTTTATTGTTTTTATATTTTGTCATGTATTAGTTTTGGTTATTTAAAAAAAATGTAACTTTATTATTTGTGATCCAGTCTTGTTAACCTTAATCCCATGTCCCAAAATGAGAAATAGAAATTATTCATCGGGAATATTATATATTTGACTTATGAATGTAATTTGTTTTGAATTTTTTTTTTTTTAATACCTTTGTTTTAAAATTACTTAAAATATTTATAGTGAATTTAAAACAAAGTTACATTTTAATTATAAAATATAAAATCACAAAGTTAGTGCTTCAAATATAAATTATATACTTTTTGTATTATTTAAGTTTTACTAAGCAAATACCACTATTTGCTTAAATGTAAATATACTATGAACTAGTGTTATTTACAAAGTAAAACTTAAATTAAAATGGATAGATTTTATCACAAAGTAACTGCCAAATCAATTACTTACATTATTTTAAACTGCAACCTTTTAGAGTTACAGTATTTGATTTCAGTTTCGATTTTTAATTTTAGTTTTACTTGGTAAATACCACAATTTCTGAAAATCTATGGTGATACGTGTTTAAATGCATTCCGGCGTTTGAAAATGATGCGGAATGCGTTGAAACACGTATACCAATAGATTTTAAGAAAAAGTGGTATTTACCAAGTAAATTTCAACAAAAAAATATAGTTCAGTATTTACCAAAATATTTATCCAATATTACCCTGGACTGATACCTGAAGCGGAGGGCTGATCACATTTCCTTCATGTGTAAACGATCAAGATAACACTGCGTTTATATGAAGCAGTGCCCTATGCACCATTAGGTTACCATAAAATAATAAAAAATCCATAAAATAAATTATTGTAAAAAAAAACTCACCATCACGCCACTTACCTGCAGTGATAATAGGCAGTGATAATAGAATGCCACACCACCCTGTCTTTGCAAACAATCTTCGTCTCTTCCACATTAATTCATCTCCTCGAACATACCCGCCGATTATGACTCCTGATCTGACCAAGCCCAAGTATTTTAAATACTTTTTATTTTATTTTATGGGCCTTCACTCGTTTGACAGTGATTTTTGAAATACTTGATCATTCCAAGTTTTCCTCGGTCTTTCTCTGCCCCTATTTCATTTGTTAAAGCTTGCTGGTATTTTATTTGAAAAGAAAAACAGTTTTATTCACGTAAGCCAACGTAAAAGGCATTTGGGAATTTAATTGTTTCCCAAAAAACTTAAGTTACTTTTAAAGCGCACACTTTTCTTTGAAAGATTTTATTACCATAATATATTTTAACGTAAGTGAATAATAATACGATACAGCTTTTAAAAGTTATAATTTATGGCGAAGATAAAAAAATAATTTCTTACCTACTTTAATTGCGCGGGAAGAAAATGCATAAAAATGTACGATACAATAAAATTCAAATAAAACTTGAAAAAAATGCTGAATCCGGCAGAAAATAATGATCCAAGAGTTTCCTTAATGTCCTTTATTTGCCACTTAAAAATATGAGAGTAAGATTATAAAAATAAATTGGATGATAATCGAAAAAATACATGGACACAATCTTATTTGACAACCTTCTAATCAAAAGCTAGGACACAAAATGCTAAACCCTTCTAGTGGAACGAAGGGCTTGTTGACGATAGTCAACAGTCCAGCTTCTTCTGAGGTTTACGTGGTTTTCTCCCAGCAATGAGCAAATGCTGAAGAGTTCCTGACTAGTTTATCCTTCCTGTTCCCAACACACATTAAAATAAAACATGTTCTTAGCTAGAATAAATTAAAATACAATACAAAAATAATCTATAAACTTTGTACATAAATGCAATTTACTCATAAGCAAGCAAGCAAAAGTTAATAAATTATTTTTATTCGGGATTAAACCTTAGTTTTAAATCATGTTTTAATAAGTACCTAAATATACATACATATCGCTCACTCCTTTCATCAACGTCATATATAAAAAAAACTTGATTTTTCAAAGTTTTAAAAGTTTAAAAATAAAATACAATGTATTAAAAATTAATATCAAGCCACTTACTGAAATTTTTAGTATGCAACAGATCTTTTTAGGTAAAATCTGAAGGTTTTTTCTCCATTTGAAAAATATTTAGTGTATTTAAAAAAATAATAAAACAATACTTCTAGCGGATAAATATTTAGTTTGAAATATGCCGCTTTTGCTCGGATATAGTACATTTTCTGGGCAATCCGAAAACATGAACAACTGAAAATTGTCGATTTTTTATTTTTGACGTTGTTGATAGAAGTGAGCGATATGGTAAACAGACGGCGTACAAATAAAAAAAGACGTTTAAAAAATCAAATTGGAGGTTTTACAAAACAAATTGGTTTCAAAGCAAGGTAATATATGCCACTTCCATTGAAAGAAGATTAATTTCATTGAATGATTTGGCAATCACTTCGTGGCAAAATATGTCCATTTTTAATTTGAGTTTTACTTAGCAAATACCAGTATTTCTTAAAATCTATTGTGACACGTGTTTCGATGCATTACGCATCATTTAAAAAAAATGTTTGTAAATGATGCGGCAGGCATCAAAACACGTGTCACCATAGATTTTAAAGATAAGTGGTATTTACGTAGTAAAACTTAAATAAAATAAAAACAACCCTTAATCAAAGCCAATTCAGACTCGATTCTGACTAGTGACGTCAGTAAAAAACCTTTTGGAACCCCACCAAAACAAAGTTTGTGAAGGTTTTTCAGTAAGTTTAAAATAAGGGAAGCACGAGATCGTAAATTTTATGTAAATTTGAATTAACGCTGTGTCTGAAAGGGTCAAAGAAAAATACATTAAAATTTAAAGCCCAGTGGGTAGAGAAGACAGAGCCTCGCAGTGTAAGGGTTGAATCAAAAGGAATTTACACAAATAATATTGTATTAAATTTCTATCTTAATCTTAAATTATATTCTTTGAGGATTTTCAAAAGGCAATTATGAGCATTATGTAAATTTTGTATCCTTTTGGGTGTTTCAGATGGAGTGAGAAAAAACATATATTAATATTGCAGAAACTGCTTGCAAATTAATAATTTCCAGAGGCGACCCTCTTTCGAGGAAACATCCCCTCCTTGGCGTTTCCGCTGCGAAAGAAGGATTCACGCATAGTAAATTTTGTTTATTGTGCCTAAAATATGAATAATAAAAATAAAATTACACGAAAAAAAATAAAAAAAAGGAGAGTAATGTAAATAAATAATTTTTATTCAGGATAAAACCTTTGTGTGAAAACATGTTTTAATAACAATATTTTGAGTGTGTCCAAATACTTGTTCACAAATCTGGATTGTCTCCAATTATATGAGTTAATTTAAATTTTATTTTTTGACATCTGTATTAATATAAGAGTTTCTGCTCAATAAATAGCTTCTTTTCATCTCACCTATAGATGTCTCTAGTGAAGTTCTAGTGGTTTAAGAACAATGATTCAAAATCGGTTCATATATATATATATATATATATATATATATATATATATATATATATATATATATATATATATATATATATATATATATATATATATATATATATATATATATATATATATATATATATATATATATATATAGAACTTGAGTAGTGTAATTGTCAATAATGGGCAGAATTGGTGAATGTAACACGTGTGTAAAGTGATCACTTGAACCAACCTATGACGTTCGTCAGCCCCGTAAATGCCCAGACTTTCATATTCTTATTAGTATTTAATGAATAATATAATATAAAAATGGATAGATAGATATTACCATAAAGTGTGTGCCGATTTTATTATGATGCGATTATTTGCGAAGATATTAATTTATAAAATTGATTCTAATGAATACCCCTGATTTTTATTTACCTTAAAAAAATTAATAATAAAAACGACATATAAAATAATGAAAAGGAAACAGAAAAAAAAATAAGCAGGTACAATTACAAATCAGAAGCTGATTCGATTTATGGATAAAGTTCTTCATTTTTATTATTTCTGTTTTAATCAAAATGAAGCATTATATTTATGTCGCAATAAAATCATTTGAACGATTTGTAATTAAAAAATATAAAGCAGAAAGAGAGAAATGGAGAGGACTTAATAAGGATTAAACTAATTTCGAAAGATTTGTCGGAAAGATAACGACAAAAGAAAGACACGCAAATGAAAAATTTCAACAAAGAGAAGCTTAATTTTCACCCCCGCGCTTTTGTTAATAAATGTTGAGTGGTAAAATGTATTTTATACAACTACCATCAAGCCGTTTCCATGCTGGGGGAGGCAGAGAATGAAGCCCATGGCATACACTCCTAGCTTTCTTCATGTTCATACATCTGGTCATTCATGCCCTCTGCTTACGTAGACTTGTGACATTGCCAGATATTATGTTTTGAATGATCTGGTCGTGCCAAGTCTTTTTAAACCACCCTAGATCTGTTCTCTTATTCATATTTGCCAAATATACTTTCTAAGCCAATCTCTCGTTATCCATTCGCTCTACATGTCCACACCACCTTTAATAATTTTTCTTAATCTTTTGATTTTATTTCAGCTTTACGTTCCTTTCTCATATCTTCATTCTAAATTTAATCAGACAACAAGTTTTCACACATTCGTTTGAGAGAGCGCATTTAAACGGCGTTCATTATATAAATGTGTATTAATCTTTATTGAGTTTTAATTTTTAATAAAGTTTAACTTAGTAAATACCACTAATCGGTATGGAACGGATACGGTGTTTGGAATGCATCGAAACACGTGTCACGATAGATTTTAAGAAATAGTGGTATTTTCTAAGTAAAATCTAAATTAAAAATGGATAGATTTTCCACAAAGTGACTGCCGAATTAATTAATGAAAAAAATGTTAAGTTAGATTGAAAACAATAAAATACTTATTTCAAATAGTGAAGGTTATGTAATGAGGGTTACATGAATATTACAATAACAAAAAAAAAACGAAAAGGGAAAATTTATTTCAAGACAAAATTTTAAGGATTTTCGACGCGAATTCTGGAATGCCAGGAACCTCGAAATGTGAAAGTCATTTTTCATTTATTCAAATGGAAAAAAACATGTAAGAAAACAAAGTGTGAAGTTATAATAAAATAAAGTAAAAAAGAGAAGATCGCCAGAAAGAGTTATCAATTAGATTATATAATAATTATAATTGACATGAAAAGTGATCGTTAAAAACACAACATTAGTTTGTTTGAGTATCGCGATGGATATTCCTCCAAAGACATTAAGAGAAAGACCAAAAAATTCATGGATGCTGCAGAAAGATAACATGATTCGAAAGCCTAGGTGACGTTGTCCACGATAGAATGACCTACCGCCTGAAGACGAGGAGAGCTGACCCCAGCAGTCAGTCTACAAAGAAGTTGAGATGAAGCCAGGAAAAAGAATAAAAAGAGTATCGCGATACCTGTTTCGCAGTCGATGGTCTATACAACTGTGCCAAGGCGTCTGTCGTTCGTGTAATTAACGATCAGATGACACAGTCAATTGAATGCAGTTCAATAATATTACGTAAGAATTAGGGTTATAAGATGTTTAAATTGATTGTATGTACAACATTTTGAGTGTGTCCAGATACTTGTTCACAAAATCTGGATTATCTCCAGTCATTTTCATATCATTTTTTGACATCTCATCAAAGATGAAGAAGAATACGGAAGTCTGGGCATTTACGAGACTGGCGACCGTCGTAACTTCCAAGAATTTGAGTAGTGTGGTTGTCAATAATGGGCAAAATTGGTGAATGTTACACGTGTGTAAAGTGATCACTTAAACCAGCCTATGACAGTCGTCAACTCCGTAAATACCCATATTCTTCTTCATCTTTGATGAGATGTCAAAAATGATATGAATGTATGTAGCCCACGAAGACGAAAAAGAGTAAATCTTTTCTATTTTAACTTTTAAAATGAAGTTATAAATATGATCGAATTAGAGGTTGGCTAAGACTTTTAGAACATTCAAAGCTTTTAAGCATTAAGTATATTTATGCTTCCATCACCATGTATGCAATTCGTCTCTGCATTTACTTTTGATATCAAAAGAGCACAACCAGAATCGCACCATAAATTTATGTAATTTCAAAGACTAAGGGTAGGTCCTTTCAGGCACAACCCGCACACGAGAAAGGAAGAAAGGATACGATCGCAGACAATGAATGAACAGGGGTGGAGTGATCTCCGACCCTGTGAAAACTGTCATGATTTTGAGGCAGTAAATAAATCTGCAGAATCAACCTATGAAGAACATCCCTGTGTTTATTTATGAGGGTGTGTATGAAGGAGGAAAAACAAAAGGTCTACGTAATAAATCTCGAACTCCGAGGGGTTAATTTATGCAGAAATATGTTTATTTATTCAAATTTGATCATGATCGCGAAAGCTGTTCAACAACTTCGTGATTTATAGAAAGCTAAATAATAATGCACGAAAGCTTTTCTAGACGCTACCTCAAAAGGTGAGAAATGATCGAACTCTGTCATTATACGAGTATATTACACGTTGATATGTATGAGAAATTAACTACAAGAAAATAATTTACAATACTAAGACAAAATGTACTGAGGCGATATTTTATCTTTACTTGAGTTCACTAAACCAATAATTAAAGAATAATATACAAAACACTTATATTTTGACTATAACTGTAATATTAGCGTAAGAAATATAGAATCGAAACTATTCAAAGAATAAAAAGAAGAGCTTATTTTGAGCTCTTAAATATTATAGAGGTGTATAATTTTTTTGGTGATTTTATATATTTTAATATCACTGAATGTTTTTCCTGCTTCCCGAACACTGAATAGACGGTTCTTGGTCATGCCTGTCACCAAAAAAAAACGGTTCAGTTTTTTAATGATGTACTCAAGGAATTATATCATTTTTATTGTAATCATTTCTGTGTGAATAATCTGTTGATTATATTTTTTTGCATCGTTAACTATTGCCTTATTCGCAGATATTTCAAGCAAATATTTCAAGTAAGATTTATAAGAAAACATGTTAATTTAAGTATTAAAAGGTGAATATTAAATTTCAGCTCTTTGATAACGTTACGCCCTTAAAGTTTTCATAAAACGTAAACCAAATATTCAAAAAAAGTTTGATAAAATGTGGTCATCTTAGAGTGAATAAAATACTGAATAATAAATAATACTCTCGTATCACCGTTATAAAACATAGAGGTCCTCCGGGCTTAATTGGTGATGTACGAAGAAAATTTCAAAGACTGAAAGTTTTTGAGGGGCTTATCAAATATTCAAGAACTAAAAAGAGCCTGAAAAAATATTAGAAATAAGGTGATACATGAATGTGATATTCTTCATGAAAAAGAGACTCTTTCTAAAACTAATTTGTGAAGTTAGGTTCTAAGTTATGTCGCCATTTGTTTTCATACTGATGCGAGGAAAGGAAGAAATATCACAGTTTATTGAGTTAGGGCTTGATTGAACCCAAGTGAGGGAAACTTTTTCAGAAAAAATAATATATGGCCTTTTTCTTTTATAAGCTACACCAATAGCTGTATTTATGCAACATTTATTTTTGCTACCGTTCTATGACATTATTTACTAAAATTTAGAATTAGCTTCACATACGGTGTTTGAAAATGATGCGGAATGCATTGAAACACGTGTCGCAGTATATTTTTATAAATAGTGGTATTTACTAAGTAAAACATAAATTAAAAACGGATAGATTTTACCACAAAGTAGCAGCCGAATTAATTGATGACATTATTTTCTATTACCGAATCTCCGTGAATGCATAATTTAAATTAAACGAAACCCTTTTTAAACAAAAAATAATAAAAAAAATTAAAATACAACAGATATAAGACGAAAGCATATGCTGATACTAAATAAAATATACAACAGCAGATATTTTTTTACATTTTTTTTAACGTTTGTATCCACAGAACATAATTTAGAGCCAAAAATACAGATGAAACAAATTTAAAAAATTGTAATTTTATTTGCTTATTCTGAATCATTGTTTTTATAAATGCAATGGTGAGAATTTTTACACAATTTTTATATAAAAATAGCAGTAAACATACGCGAAATAAAATGCTTTCTGAAAGCAATATAATAAACTTTAACAATTTCTATTATAGAATTTGCAAGCAGCCGCATAAAGACGTTTGCACGTCGCGCGGTGCGGCGTTGTATTTAAAAATTTAAATCCTCGGAAAAGCCTTTTACCCGCGGCGTCGGGACGCCCACAATGCAGCAGCGAGGCGTCGCTTCATCATTATTACCGACGCCGGAGCCATGTTAGGGCTGGAATGGACGGCGTCTGTCGGCCGCGACGAACTTAATGGAACCAATATGAGGAATGACACGAGCTGGAGAAATTGCGAAGAGAACTAAATAAATGAATTTATATATAAAATTGTAAACAACAAAACAATCATTTTTTGACATCTCATCAAAGATGAAGAAGAATATAGAAGTGTGGGTATTTACGGGGCTGAAAACCGTCATAGGCTGGTTTAAGTGATGACTTTACACAGGTGTATCATTCACCAATTCTACCCATTATTGACAACCACACTACTCAAATTCTTGGAAGTTCTATATATACGAAACAATTTTTAAACATTATTCTTGAAACACTAGAACTTCTTTAGAGACATCTATTGTTGATATGAAAAGAAGCTATTTAACTAAGCAGAATTGGAACAGGTAGATGATTTCATATATTTGGGTAGTATGTTTTCTAGGGATGGAAAGATTGATAAAGACATAGAAAGGAGAGTGAATGCTGGGAACAGAGTGAATGGTGCACTAAACTCAGTTTTAGCAAATAAAAATCTATCAGCGGAAGCTAAACTGGCAGTACACAATGGAGTTCTGGTTCCAACCCTTATGTATGGTAGCGAAGCATGGAGTTGGCAAAAGAAGGATGAAAGCAGACTGAATGCAGTCGAAATGCGATCCCTCAGACAAATGTGTGGCAAAACGATGTTTGATAGATGTTCGAATGAGGAAATAAGGAAAGAATGTAAGGCTGAGATAAGCATTATCGATAAAATTAAGAAAGGTGTGTTGAGATGGTTTGGACATGTGGAGCGTATGAGTGAGGAAAGAACGGTTAATGAAATTTATGGAGCGAATGTAGTTGGAAAAAGAAGCAGAGGACGACCGAGGAAAACTTGGCACAATCAGGTATGTCAAATACTTGAAAGCGGCCGGGTCAGGAGTCGTAATAATCGTCGGGTATGTATGAGGAGATGCATGAATGTAGAAGAGGCAAAGAATGTTTGCAAAGACAGAGTGGTGTGGCGTTCGATTCTCTCTGCCTACCCCTGCGGGGAAGTGGCGTGATGGTTAGTCAGTTAGTTAGTTTGAAACTCTTTTATTTATGTGAGGTCCGAACAATAACAAGTATTTGGACACACTCAAAATGTTGTGAAAAAACAATCGTTTGTTACCACCTGAGTTTATTTAATTACAACGACTTGTTTCGGAAGCTGTGCTTCCAAAACTAGTCGTAATAATAAAATAAACTCAGGTTGTAACAAAACTGCTTTTTTTCTTTTAGAATTTCATCATGTTTTACCACACAGTGAATGACGAAACAATAAATAAAATTTAAATATATATTATTTCTCGGCATCTCAACAAAGATGAAGAAGAATATGGAAGTCTTGGCATTTACGGGGCTGACGACCGTCATAGGGTAAAATGCCCAGACTTCCATATTCTTCTTCATCTTTGATGAGATGTCAAAAAAAAAGAAAACTAACTCCTTTAATTGAAGATAATCAAGATTTGTGAACAAGTATTTGGACACTCAAAATGTTGTAAAATTTATATATATATATACTTATATACTCTTTTTCTGAGCTTTTTCTTATCTATTTTTATTTTATTTAGAAAATTAATCAACTTTATTTAAACAACTTTTTAAAAAAGTAATAAAAACCTAAGTAGATTAATTTTATAAGCTTTTAAAATGTGCCACAAAGTATCAGCGGAAAACATTAAAGAAACTATTTTTATTTATTTATGAATTTTTTGTCCGCCTCCGTAGTGTAATGGTCAGCACGCTCGGCTACCGTTCTGGAGGTCCTGGGTTCGATTCCCAAGGGGGGTAAAATAAATATAAGTGATTTTTTCACTGTCATATTTATTCAATATTACCCTGGACTGGTACCTGAAGCGGAGGGCTGATCACCTTTCCTTCATATGTAAACGATCAAGATAACATTGCGTTTATATGACGCAGTGCCCTATGCACCATTGGGGTGCGGATAAGGGTTTTATTATTATTTTATTATTATTATAAATTTTTATCAGTAGGAACATAGACGAAAGGGGGGGGGTTTAAGTCATTGTCATGTTTTTTTTTCAACCCTTATCTGCACCCGACAATGCGTAGGGCCCTGCACAACAATAATTAATGAAAAAATGGTAACAACATACAAATAAATAATAGGTTTTCCAAGAGAATATGGGAAACCACTTAATTATAGCAATACTACAATTCCAGCGATATCAATTACAGAGACCATTCATCCGAAAAGTGTTCAAACACTCGAGAACTAAGACAAAGTATTCGTAGCACGACACGAAGACGCAATGTGTATTTTATTTCCACCCCTATTTGAAAAGAAAAAGGTCGAGGAAGTTATAAAGAACGAACTAAGTGATTTTAGTAGTACAAAGCATCCGGATTGAACAGAAAAAGTGCGAAAATCTTAAGTTTCTCGGAGCTATTCGTATTTTACGCTTTGAGAAAAAATTCTTTAAAAACTTTGCGGAACTTGGGGAAATAGTATTTGTACCTTAACTCGATAATTGCTTCGAAGGGTTTCAAAACAAGTTTAAGCGTGTATTCTGAAAACACTGTTTGAAAGTAACCCGTGTGTAATGTAAATACATACATCGCTCACTCCTTTCAACAACGTCATATATCAAAAATCGACAATTTTCACTTGTGCATTTCGGAATGCTAAGAAAATGTACTATATCCCAGCAAAAGCGGCATATTTTAAACTTAATATTTACCCGCTATAGGGCAGAAAGTGTTGTTAAAAATAGTAAATATTTTTCAAATGGAGAAAAAACCTTCAGGTTTTACCTAAAAAGATCTGTAGCACAGTAAAAAGTTCAATAAGTGGTTCAATATTTATTTTTAATACATTGTATTATTATATCCTTATAAATATTTTTATAATTTAAGAGTTGATTTTACTTCATATACGTTTCGGTTAAAATGGTTGTTTCCGTAACCGTTAAAAATTAAAAATGAATGAATTTTTAACTGAAATTTTCTTCATTTAAGGGCAGTTTTCGTTATCTGCTTCATTCGATGTTCGAATAAATAAACACTGAGGCCTAAATGAAAACGTTAACCGTTCTTAGTGACACTTGATTTAGCTTTATTACGCGGCAGAAAAGGTTTTGTTGGATTATTTTTTTAAACATACTAAATATTTTTCAACTGGAGAAAAAAACATTCAGGTTTTACCTAAAAAGCTCCGTTGCACTTTACTATATTTTTAAACTTTAAAAACAAAACTTTTTATTATATTTTTAAACATTAAAAACAATCTCCTGAAAATCTATTTTTTTGATATATGACGTTGTTGAAAGGATTGAGCGACATGTAAATACACAAAGGGTGGAATAAGTTACAAATTGTTTCCTGTCGTATTATTACATTACAAAAGTAAGTTTTTTGCGTAAACCTTTTTGGTTCATATCGCACTGGCAATCTTTTTTCCAAAATATAAAACATTTGTGCAATTTTAACACTCTAACTTAGTATCTACATATCACGCCACTTTCCCGCAGGGGTAGGCAGATAGAATAGACTGCCACATTAAGCTGTCTTTGCAAATAATCTTCACCTCTTACACATTTATGTCCTGACCACTCTCAAGTATTATATTTGAAATTCACATTCCTATATACAGGACCAACCTGCCGATAGTTATGCCCAAGAGCTACCGCTTTGCTAAATAATATCACGCCGGATATTGATCTGTTTCATGTGTTTGAGGAGGTATTCCGAAACGGGATTCTTCTACATCTTTAACAAGAGTGTTCTTATAATTTATATTTGAAGCAATAACTTTGTGATTTTCCATTTTAGAATTAAAACATAACTTTGTTTTAAAATCACTGTAAATAGTGATTTATAGTGATTTTTAAAAACAAAGTTATATTTTAATTATAAGAGTGTTCTTGTTAAATTTATAATTTTATATATATATATATATATATATATATATATATATATATATATATATATATATATATATATATATATATATATATATATATATATATATATATATATATATATATATATATATATATATATATATATATATATATATATATATATATATATATATATATATATATATATATATATATATATATATGTATATATATATCCAAATATAAGTTTCAAATATAAAATTATTGTTCATCAAAGAGTACCTACCCTTGTAGTAATTTTTTACGTAAACTGCGCTACATATAAATTGGCCATTATTACTTGTTTAAAAAAAAGGCATTGAAAATTTTATGTACAAGAGACGCTCCGTACTTGCAAAAACAACAAAGTTACAATAAAACAACAGTTATTCAATATTCAACAATACAAATAAATTTTCTAAACGCGTTATCAAAGTTGTGACCGCGTTTCGAAAAAGTGATGAAATCTGTAGATTCAACAATCGCACTAAGATTCAGTTAATGGTTTGCCAAAAATAGTTATTACCGCATCAATAATTTGAGGGTTGAGGAAATCCTTTCAGGGTACATAATCAGAATCTATTTCTGAAATTGGGTCACTGCAAAAGGTTCGGTGTTGTAAATAAATCAAAATAAATTTTACTCTAACACTATAACCATCACGCCGCATCACCTCAGCAGTAAGCAGAGAGAATAGAGCGCCACACTAACCTGTCATTCCAAACAATTTTTGCCTCTTCCACATTCATGCATCTCCTCATGCACACCCGCCGTTTATTCCTAACCTGTGGTGACTATATGACCACTTCAAGCATTCAACTAATTTAAGCATTTGATCATGCCAAGTTTACTCGATCTTCCTTTGCTTCCGACCATTGACCTGACAAAATTTCAAGGCAATCGGTGGATAGCACTAGAAAATTCACGATTTTGATAAAACTTACATGGACGAATTCTTTATTTAGACAGAAATAAATAAGTAAAAAAAAATAATAATAATATGAAAAATAACCCCTATAATTGGAGATAATCCAGGTTTGTGAACAAGTATTTGGACATACTCAAAATGTTGTTAATAAATTATAAGCTAAAATAATAAAATGAAAACTATATTTTCTGGCGTTTCTCATGTATGTGATTATAATCCCGGATTCGGACCTCACATGCAAATAAAAGAGTAAAATAAAAGCCAATAAAAAAGCTTCTTCATCTCTAGTAAATTTTAGTGTCAAGAAAAATGTTTCGAAATTGAATCATATGTATAGAACGTCCAAGAATTTAAGTAATGCGGTTGTCAATCATAGGTAGAATTTGTGAATGTTACACGTGTGTAAAGTAATCACTTAAACCAGTCTATGACGGTCTTAGGCCCCGTTAATGCCCAGAGTTCCATATTCTTCTTCACCTTTATTGAGATGTTAAAAAAATAATATGAAAAATAATTCCTACAATTGGAGATAATCCAGATTTGTGAACAAGTATTTGGACACACATAAAATATTGTTAATTCATATTTTTCTTAAAATTACTAATTATTTTATTATTATTTTTTAACTGGGTTAAAATTTATTCAACTAATCAAAATCTATAGCCGAACATTTTGAGGGTTGAAACCCGTTAACGTATTTTTGAAATATGCTCTCATTTGATTTGGGTTCTGTAAACAAACTCGCTCGGGGCGAGGGGATGAGCGAAGGGATAATGACACCCCCTCAAATCCCATGCAGCAAAAGTCAAGGAGAATGATTCGGAATCACGTATGAAGTTTAGCAGGAACACTCCCCCGAATATAATGTAGGTGTGTGCTAGATTACGCCACAGCGAGCCTAATCTTCCGGAATGCTCACACGGAATAACACGGCATCAAAGTAATAGGCATTCGAGTCTTCAATAATCGATTACGCGATTAAAGAGACAATTTTATTTCATCTTAATCTCAAACCTTTGTGTGAAGTGTGCAAGGTTTGAAGGTTCATATTTGTAGTGGGTAACTCCTGAATAAGCTTTTTTAACAACATTTTGAGTGTGTCCAAATACTTGTTCACAAAATCTCTAATTACAGGAGTTATTTTCATATCATTTTTTGACATCTCATCAAAGATGAAGAAGAATATGAAAATCCTCACCAACAGATGTCTCTAGTGAAGTTCTATTGATTCAAGAATAATGTTTCAAAATTGATTCATATATATGGAACTTCCAAATATTTGAGTAGTGTGGTTGCCAAAAATATTTTAAAAAACCATTTAATTTATATTTGAAGCAATATCTTTGTAATTTTCCATTTATAATTAAAAATAACTTTGTTTTAAATCACTATAAATATTTTATCATAACTCAATTTTAATGTCTACCGGTTTCGAAGCTTGACGCTTCTTTTCAAGACTGATATTAGTGATATTACTTATAGTTTTAATCAGTCATGATAAAGAAGCGGTTAGCTTCGAAACCGGTAGACATTATAATTAAGCTATAATAAAATATTTTTAGTGATTTAAAAGTAAAAAAAAAATTAAAAAATTATTGCATGTAAATAAAACTGGTCTTTGTTTAGATAATCTAGAAAAATTAGATATAAGTGAAGTAATCAATAAAGACTTACCCATGATAAAGAAAAATAAAAAAACCCTTACCTGCACCCAAATGGTGCATAGGGCACTGAGTCATATAACGCAGTGTTATCTTGATCGTTTTTACACATTAAGGAAAGGTGATCAGCCCTCCGCTTCAGGTACCAGTCCAGGGTAATATTGAATAAATATTACAGTGGAAAATCACTTATATTTATTTGAACCCCCCTGGGAATCGAACCCGGGACCTACAGAACGGTAGCCGAGCGTGCTGACCATTACACTACAGAGGCAGACAACCCAACCCATTATAAATAACCAACTAAATCAATCTTCGAGTCCACTTTTGAAAATATTCCCATTGTGATTCATCTGTCGTCTTTCTGTTTTTATACAAATGTCAAATCGTAATAATTTTATTTCAATAATTTTAAGGTAATAATTTTATTTTAATTTTAATGACCTGATGATAATAATATGATGGAATAATTTTCCGAAACCGGTAGTCACAAATACGTGTTTAAAAAAAGTTGTATAACACAAAGTAAACAATGGATGGTAAGGAGAGTGTTTTATTACATCGATCACTTAAATCAACCATTGACAGGTTGTACGCCCTGTAAATATCTAGATATACATCGCTCACTCTTTTCAAGAACGTCATAAATCAAAATACTTGATTTTTCAGGAGAACGTTTTTAAAGTTTAAGAATATAATACAATGTATTAAAAATAAATATCAAGCCACTTGCTGAACTTTTTACTGTGCAACAGATCTTTGTAAGTAAAATCTGAAGTTTTTTTCTCCATTTGAAAAATATTTAGTTTTTTGAAAAAAATAATTAAACAGTGCCTTTTCTTCAAAATGCAAAAACAATACTTTCTGCCCTGTAGCGGTTAAACATTAAGTTAAAAATATGCCGCTTTTGCTGGGATATAGTACATTTTCTGGGCATTCCGAAAACATGCACAACTGAAAATTTACAATTTTTGATTTATGACATATGCTCCTTTATCTATGTTGAGATAACTAAATGTAAAAAAATAATAATTCAATATAAAAACGTTTTTTGAAAGTAATAAATTAATATGGGAAGCGGATAAAAATCAAAAGCTCTACGCAGTCAGCGTTAAATCAACATCGCCATCGGATAAAGCTCGCTATGAATCATTTGAGCGGAATTTGAAAAAAAATATATTACAATAATTTCAGTGGCTCGAACAATCAATTCTAGAAAAGGGAAAATATAAGCCGGCTCTAACTGAGTTATGTTTTACAAAGAAATCCGTAATCTAATCACAGAAAGCCTAGAAATGACGGAAAGTATTGAATATTGAGGAGAAATAAATGTAAATTTGCGGGAATTTAAAAGAAAATAAATAAGCCGGAAATGCTTCCAGATTACAGTCAATCAGAACCCGCTTGAGCTGGATAACAAATTTAACGAATCGGAAATGGAATTGTACATAAATCGATACCAATGATATTTATTCTACGACTGTGTACCTGGTTAATTCCTGCTACATATTTACAACATTTTGAGAATGTCCAAATACTTGTTCACAAATCTGGATTATCTCCAATTACGAGTTATTTATTAACTTTCTCCTTATCATTCATCGTTCACTTTGAGTAATACCACTTTTATAAACACTTATTCGTGACTGCCGGTTTTGGAATAATCATTCCATCATCGGGTCATTTAAATAAAATGATTACGATATGACATTTATACAAAAATATTTTTTTTAAAAGAGAAAAAAAATTCTTCTTTCTCTCTTTTGTAATTTAATTTTTGTACAAATCGCTCACTCCTTTCAAGAACGTCATAAATCAAAAAACTTGATTTTTCAGGAGAACGTTTTTAAAGTTTAAAAAGAAATCACAATGTGTTAAAAATAAACATCAAGCCACTTATTGATTTTTTTACTGTGCAACAGATCTTTTTAGGTAAAACCTGAAGGTTTTTTCTCCATTTGAAAAATATTTAGTAAATTTAAAAAAATCATTAAACAATACCTTTTCTTCAAAATGCAAAAACAACATTTTCTGCCCTGTAGCGGGTAAATATTATGTTGAAAATATGCCACTTTTGCTGGTATATGGTACATTTTCTGGGCATTCCGAAAACATGCACAACTCAAAATTCACGATTTTTGATTTATGACGTTCTTGAAAGGAGTGAGCGAAATGTCAAACCGTAATAATTTTTTTTTAGTTATCTGATGATGGAATGATTATTCTTAAATCGGTAGTCACGAAAAAGTGTTTATAAAAGTGGTATTACACAAATGAACGATGAATGATAAGGAGAGTGTTATATTACCACAGCACAAAGTTATCCATGCTTTTAATAGATTTTATTAATTGATTTTGCGTTTAATTTATTGAGTCTACTAAGTTGTATTTTACTGTTAACAAACTCGTGAAAATTAATATTGTGACAATTGTTTCGCCTAGTTAAGGCATTTTCAAACGAATGTGAAGATTAAATGGACTGACGGTCCTTATGTAGCCATACAATTTTAGGTACTTAAGTAATAGTTTTAACATGTGCAGTAATAATTAACGGGAGACAACAATATTTAATAGGGGGTGTAGGTACGTACCCTTATATTTATTTCCTGGGAAAGGAAGAATCTATTGACATGGCAATTGCGAGAAAATATAGCTTTTAATATACAAAATATTTTTAAGTTAAAAGCTTTATTATTAATAATATATAGTTTTCACATCTTGATAAGAGCATCTGCAGTTCTCGAAACTTCTTCTTTATTCTTTAAACCCTTATCCGCACCCCAATGGTGCATAGGGCACTGCATCATATAAACGCGGTGTTATCTTGATCGTAAACACTTGAAGCAAGGGTGATCAGCCCTCCGCTCCAGGTACCAGTCCAGGGTAATATTGAATAAATATAAGAGTGAAAAAATTACTTATATTTTATTTTTAGTTCTCGAAACTAGTCATGTTTAAATTAATAAACTCAAAAAGTGGTCGTATACATTTAAAAAAAAAATTTATACAAATATACGTTAAAATACGACCTAATTTCACCCTATTTCATTTCCAATAAGGGTTTTAAAATTATATATGTAATTGTTAATTCAAAAGTAAATAGAATTTCTCTTTTGAATTTTGGTAAGAGGAAACGACACCATAAGTAGAGAGGCTTGTTTCCGTTGTAATGGTTTCTGCGGTTCCCTTATCACATGAAATTTAATGCCCCCATAACGAGTCCCAAATATACTCCGCACCAGATATTCTGCCGGATCTAAGTACATGTTTACAAAATCCACTTCTACCTTATCTTTGGCCCTTATGACTTAACACACATGAAGGGAATACTCCAAGTTTCACAATAGTAGTTGTTCACAAACAGATGATACGAACTTTGTGAAATATAAAGCTCATTTAAATTGCATGTAAAGAAGGTTAAAACTAAACGTATATAGAATCAAATAACAACTTTGTAGTTTTTTCCACATGAATTTTATTTGACCAGCAACCGGGTTTCGTCGTAACCGATATCATCTGCCTGGCGGTTGTCGGTTACGACGAAACCTTGTTGCTGGTCAAGTGGAAAAACTACATAGTTATTTCACATATTATTTTTTGATATCTCATCAAAGATGAAGAAGAATATGGAAGTCTGGGCATTTACGGGGCTGACGACCGTCATATGCTGGTTTAAGTGATCACTTTACACACGTGTAACATTCAACAATTCTACCCATTATTGACAACCACACTACTCAAATTCTTAGAAGTTCTGCAACAGAATAATTGCTACAGAAATATAGCATGATTCAAAGGCATGGCCTAGGTGACGCTGTATATGATAGAAGGACCTACAGCCTGACAGTCCTAAAACAGGTGACTCCGACTGTCTACAAAGACGGGTGTTTAAAAATGGTTATTAAAAGCGGGTAAATCACACTATAAGTTGTCTTGGAAATGTGGCGTACCAAACAGTTAAAAAGAGTTGATACAAAAAACAATTTATACTATTATTGGGTGATTGTTATTAAAAAACCGAAATTTTTAGGGTATAAATTTTTACTTCATTTTAATTTCTATGAAAACATGGGTCTAGAGACATCACTGAAGAAAGCTATGAGAGAAGAAATAACACTGGATTAAAATATACATACTATTGTTTTATACTCAATGACATTATAAAGTGAAACTCGAGTAGGTACGTATAAATTTCCCAAAAAGTGTTATTGTGTTAAGAGGGAATTAAATTACACCAAATGTGTTTGTAGCAAAGTTTAAGTACCAGAAATCAGACAAGCATAGCCACTTAGGGAACGTATTTCTCAAGCGATGTACAAGGGGGCAATTCTAGTAAACAATTTGTTTGTTTTAAGTAATCTCACCCGAATATATAATACGTCAATACCATTCGAAAGTGATGTGGGGCGAAGAGAAAAAGGTGGGCTGGGGCCATATTTTCGAGACAGATTATTAAATCGTTTATATCCCGTATATCCCAAAAATAATAATTAATTATGGGGAATAATATCTTATCTGCTATGTCATATGCAACGCAGGTGGATTTAAAGCCAATGCACTTGCTAAAATGACAAAATTGGCAATTATTAATTATGCATGATATTCAAATGATTTTCTTCTGGTGTAGGCCGTGTGGCCTGTTTTTAAGAGGGATTAGCCTCCTGCGATGTCAATTTCCAGATATCGATCCATCTCTTTGATGGTCTGCCCGGCAGTCATTAATTAATTAAAGTTATTAAATAATTAAAATGATTACTCGTTATTTTTTCCGTAATTAACAGCTGTATCCAATTTCTACAAAATATGTTGTATAATATAATATGATAACATAATGTTTCTCTTTTTAAGTAAAAGTATGTAAGTTTGGTTTGAAAAGTACTTATATAAACAAGGGTGAACATATAAAACAAGGAATTATGCATTATTGTAATATTGCAATACTGAAATATTGTAATTATTATTGCTTTTTATTGAAGTGACATATTCCAGATATCGATATGGTCCGCGAAATCTTTGCCGAGGTTTTCATATCTGAAGAATACCCACTAATTTTATGTAGAAATAAAATATAATGATTTTGAATCCTATATAAAATTCCCATATGCAAAAGACAGCAGAACATCTGATCCTCGGCCGCTCAATGATTGATTTATGAACGATTGTCTTAGACGGTACGAAAAACCGAAAATGTTTAAATGCTCATAGACAAAAACCAAGTAATTACTTAACGTGCATTAAAAACAGTTTTTTTAAGGTTTTCTATAGCAAAAATCAAACAGCTTCAGTTTGACTTCGTCAAGTTATAGTACAGTCGTTTACTAAACATACTATCTTTGTTACGAGATTCTTTGAGATCGACATGTAACCGATTGATCGGAGCGCCGAGTACTAGGCTATTTGGCGTGTAGTGAAAAGGCTATACCTTGTTCCTTGGTACAGAAGCACCTTTATAATTGTTTCATAGGGTTAAAAGCATGTTTTTATGCGAGTCGAAAAAAAATTCATCCTCAAATCATAGTTGACTGACACATCTCAAAAGAAAGGGATGGATGTAATAACAAAAGTGATTTGTATTTTTGGTGGTCGGATATATTATATTATTTTTGACATCTCATCAAAGACGAAGAAGAATATGGAAGTCTGGGCATTTACGGGGCTGACGACCGTCATAGGCTGGTTTAAGTGATCACTTTACACACGTTAACATTCACCAATTCTACCCATTATTGACAACCACACTACTCAAATTCTTGGAAGTTCTATATATATGAACCAATTTAGAAATCTTGTTCTTGAATCACTAGAAGTTCACTAGAGACATCTATTGGTGAGATAAATAATAAAAATGAAAATGGTATTTTCTGGCGTTTCTTATGTGTGTGATTATAATCTAGGATTTGGACCTCACATACTAATATAAGAGTTTCTGCTTACTAAAAAGCTTCTTTACATCTCACCAATAGATGTCTCTTGTGAAGTTCTAGTGATTCAAGAACGAGGTTTCTAAATTGGTTCATACATATAGAACTTCCAAGAATTTGAGTAGTGTGGTTGTCAATAATGGGTAGAATTGGCGAATCTTAACGTGTGTAAAGTGATCACTTAAACCAGCTTATGACGGTCGTCAGCCCCGTAAATGCCCAGACTTCCATATTCTTCTTCGTCTTTGATGAGATGTCAAAAATAATATGAAAATAACTCCTGTAATTGGAGATAATCCAGATTTTGTGAACAAGTATTTGGACACACTCAAAATGTCGGATATATTATATTGAAGGTATTGGATAAATAATTTGACGGTAATACTACAATGAATATTTGAAAAGTTTGTTTTAATAACCACAGCCTCCAGATTACAGGACCTTTATCGGTTATCGATTTACCACTCAACGGTTTACAGGATGAGGTCATTGACATTTCTTCAATAAGGAGTTCGGTTTATGAATAATTTTCTTGAAGAAATTTGTATGAATTAGTGTTTTTTTACTTTTAATCTTATTACCATTAAAAATTTACTTTTTCATATTATTAATCTTTTTTTATATTTCGTATATTATCTTTACCTAATTTTTTCCACTTTTATGTAAAATAATTATGATCAAATATGTCTCTAAAATTGGCCGACTAAATAAATAAATAAATAAATGTCCACCTCCGTGGTGTTATGGTCAGCGTGTTTAGCTACCGTGCTGGAGGTCCCGGGTTCGAATCCCAGGGGGGGAGGTGAAAATAAATATTAGTGATTTAACACTGTAATATTTATTTAATATTATCCTGGACTGGTTCCTGAAGCGCAAGTGTGATCACCTTGCCTTCATGTAAATAATGATCAAGATAACACTGCGTCAATTTGATGCAATGCACCATTAGGTGCGGATAAGGGTTATAAATAAATAAAATTAAATAAATTGTAAAAAGCATAGGTATTTCAATTGAATTATGTTTTTATTCCAATGTAAAATGTAGATATAGAAGTCACATAACAACAAAATAAAATACATTTGTGACAGAATATAATTCACGTATAAAAAATAATAATGTTAGCAATTTTTTGGGTAAAGAAATGAAAAGAAAAATAAGGACATTCAATAATAAGGCAAGGATTGTATGTCGATTTTTTTTTATATTTCATATATACCTACGCATACTTACTTACATTCAATATGCAAATGTGATATAATTTACTTCGTCACGAACATCTTTAACACAACGCGTTTCTTTATCAGTTTAATAATAATAATAAAAAACCCTTATCCGCACCCCAATGGTGCATAGGACACTGCGTCATATAAACGCTGTGTTATTTTGATCGTTTTACACATGAAGGAAAGGTGATCAGCCCTCCGCTTCAGGTACCAGTCTAGGGTAATATTAAATAAATATTACAGTGAAAAAAATCACTTTTATTTATTTTACCCCCCTTGGGAATCGAAACCGGGACCTCCAGAACGGTAGCCGAGCGTGCTGACCATTACACTACGGAGGCGGACAATCATAGAATATTGTAAATATTTATATGAATCTTAAAAGATTTTAAAAACCGCGATAATATTAAAAAACTTGTAAATTATTTCTATTAAATACTTCAATGTATTATAGGCTGCAAGGTCTATAAGAAGAAGAAGACTTCAATGTGATACAGAAAATACTAAAAAACCTTGAAAAATATCAGTTTTTACCCACAAAATAACGTACATTTCATAAAAATAAACTTTCGTAAAGGAGAGATGCTTTTCTATATCTTGCGAAATTAAACTTGACAGATTTGTAACATTTTCGAAATACAGCATAAAACTATTTCAACCTCCTGTAATCCACTATAGCGACTGAAGCATCCCGGTCTATCCTTGTTTGCTTAATCTCTGGAATCCTCGGGCACCGTCCTCGTGCAAACCTCAACATGTCGTCCATCCATCTTGTGCGTGAAGTCCGCTGGGGGAGGCGGCTCGTGTCTTCAGTTCGGAACACATTTCGTCCATCTATCACCAGATTTCCTAACTTGTCTCAGCCAGATCAACTGAGAACTTGCTATAGTATGTATCTGGGTCATATAACTGAACGCCGACATCACGAATGTATGTAAGATTCATTATCCTCCAACCAGAATTATAATTTAATTAATTGATTCGGCAGTCTTTTTTGTGGGAACATCTACCCATTTTTTATTTAATTTTTACCTGGTAAATATCACTATTTATTAAAATTTGTTGTTACACGTAATTCGATGCGTTCCGCATCATTTTCAAACACCATGAACCGAATACGGTGTTTGAAAATGATGCGGAATGCATCGAAATACGTGTTGCAAAAGATATTCAGAAATATTGGTATTTACCAAGTAAAACTTAAATAAAATAAGAATTATATTATTAAATTAAAAGAGAAAACACTGCATGCAGCGCGCCATATTTGTGATAAAAAACTTCAAGGGAGCTTTATAATTAAAAATCGATGCACTTTACAATTAAATATCGAGGAATGTAAGGCTGAGATCAGTTTAATTAAAAATGTGCAATGTTTTAAAAAAATGTGCGTTGAGATGGTTTGGGCATGTGAATTGATTGAGTGAAGAAAGAACTAAGAAACTAGGCGAAAATGGTAAGAAATAAAAGCAAAGGAAGACAGAGGAAAATTTGGCATGAACAAGGATGTTGATACTCGACTGTGGTCAGGTCAAGAGTCGGAATAATCGGTGATTATGTACAATATAAGGAGATGCATTTATGTGTGAGAGGCAAAGATTGTTTTCAAAGACAGAGTGGTATGGCGTTCTATTCTCTCTACCTACCCCTGCGGGGAAGCGGCGTGATGGTTAGTTAGTCGATTAGTAAAAATAAAATTTTACATTCCGAGTCGCGTCTACATTCCTCGCATTCCAATGTCAACAGCAATAATATTTAGAAATATTTTTTTATGATTCAACAGAGGGCTCATAATTTCGAGCTCTGCGGCGAGTGGTTTTGTAGCATAAGAGGGAGAGAAAGGGGTGGAAAAACACGTGGGAGTGTGCAGCCATATCCTGAGACGTGCCCCCAACCCTTAACCCTCGGAGCCTGCAGTAGAAAAGAGGATTTAAAAATAAGTTGAGCAGTGCCGCGAATACGCGACAATTTTTATTCTGTACAAGTTTCTATTATCACATCGTAAGTCAAAATTGTATTTTTTCAAATTAAGGTTTTTTGCCAGTACAAATTTCTAATATCATATCGTAAGTCAGAATTGTATTTTTTCAAATTAACGTTTTTTGCCAGTACACCCACTGGCAAAAACGATAACTTTTATGATGCAGTATTATTTTTTAAAAGTATTTTACAGTATTAAGTTTTCAACGTTCTATAAACTAGTAAAATATAATATAATACGTAATTTGAAATGTCATATTTATGTGGTTTTATACGTAAATTACATTAAGTTTAATAGCAATTAAGTTTAATTTTTTATGCAGTCTAAAAGCTTTGAATAACAGGGATTATTCGAACAGAGATTTTAGAGTTAAAGTTTTTGCCTGTATAACCACGATATTTACAATATCATATCCACAACGATATTATCAATAAAAAATATCAATTGATTCGGTAGCTACTTTGTGGTAAAATACATCCTTTTTTTAATTAAAGTTTTACTTGGTAAACATCACTATCAAGTGGTAAATAGTGGTATTTTCCAAGTCAATTTTGATTTAAAAAAATCAAATATATTGAATCGATTTAGCCGTTCCAGACGAATTAAAGGAATAAAGCAAAAATCACTTACGCAATATAATTGAGTCGGCGCTGGTATAATTCAAACAGTTTCAGCTTTGAAAAATGATAATCCTTCAATGGACAGCAAACGTACCTGAAACAAAAATATAATCAATAAGATTGTTGTATGCGTGCTAAAATCGTTGATGATTTTTTGCCGAAAAATGGTATTTTTATTAGATGTGTACAAATTCAACAATATTATTCTCATATTATTATTATTAATTTTTTTTTTACATCTCACCAATAGATGTCTCTAGTGAAGTTCAAGTGATTCAAGAACAAGGTTTCTAAATTGGTTCATATATAAAGAACTTCCAAGAATTTGAGTAGTGTGGTTGTCAATAATGGGTAGAATTGGTGAATGTTACACGTGTGTAAAGTGATCACTTAAACCAGCCGATGACGGTCGTCAGCCCCGTAAATGCCCAGACTTCCATATTCTTCTTCATTTTTGATGAGATGTCAAAAAATAATATGAAAATAACTCCTGTAATTGGAGATTATCCAGATTTTGTGAACAAGTATTTGGACACACTCAAAATGTAGTAAATATTATTCTCAAATATTGTCCGATTTTAGTATCTCCTGTTATTTGTAGAGAACATATCAAACAACTCAAAAATATAGTTAACATCCTTATTTATTTTTATAATTAATTGGAGTTTGATAAAAAAACAATAAGTTTTCATTCATAAGAACGTATTCAGGTCGTGTGAAATTGGCTAGTCCTTGGAGTTTTCTTAATAATATATTAATAAGAGATTCTTAAATATAAATTAAATGCCTTTAATACAATAACATTAAATAAAACACAAAAAAAGTTATACAGAGAGAAAAAAAACTATTTTGACATTAAGTATACACAATAAACATTGAGTGTAAGTCCCTCTCCAAGCACAAAAGCTTTGTCTCTTTTTTGGAGAAGCATAGCGTAGCTAGTTTAATGTATGTCATAAATAAAAATATCAGTAAATGAATGAATAATTGTTTTATTCTCAATATTATTAATATTTAAAGCATTCAATTTGTGGTTAGTCATTTTTACTTATTATTTTTTTTACAAAAACGTTAATAATATTAGTATATAACCACTCACCGAGATTTTTATGTCTACCGGTTTCGAGACGTACCCGTTTCTTCGTCAGGACAATCGGACTTCGTCAATATCCAATTCAAACCCCGCCCACCAATTTCATCCTACGAGTATATAAGCTGGTTTATTAATATGTGTAATCCTAGCGCATATTTAATCTCGGCTCGAAACGCATGTTTGTGCTGAAACATTTAGTGCATGTTGGTTTTCGGGTCGACTAAAAAACGCATGTGTGTTAAGTGTGTAAATGGTGCTATGGTGGTGAAGGGTGGTATTGATTGCATGCTATGGTAGTGATTGTCCTGACGAAGAGACGGGTACATCTTGAAACCGGTAGTTATAAAAATCTCAGTGAGTGGTTATAGACTTATATTATTAACATTTTTGAAAAAAAAAATAGCTTAACTATTTTAATGTATGTCGCAAATAGAAATATCAAATAAATGAATGAATACTTGTTATTTTTTGTACCTTTATTAAATGAATAAATAAGTTATACTGTAAGCTTCTTTACTTGTGAGAATGAGTTGTGTGCCTGTTTTGGGCAGTCTGAAACAGCTCCTAGACGTTCTGTACTCCTGTCCACTCGTATATATTATTGAGCCAGGAGATCTGCTTTATATTGTAATACCAAGTGAATTCGCCTCAAGGAAAGAATCCTTAGGTATGTTTTACATTAATTCCCGTTCCCTGTATAAAACAGGTGCCCTAGTAAATAAATCAAATATGTCTCTGCCGTTCTCACATTTTTAATGACGCCACTGGTTGTCTTGCCAAGAATATACGAGACATTTTTTTCGAAGAACACAGCATTTAAGAAGTGGTCGAATGCGGTGAGTTTTCTGACCCTCTTTTCCAGAAAATAAGGGGAAACATCCACAGAGGGATAAGGGATTAAACCGCGTCTATTACATTCTCAGGCGGACGTTGGATTTCTCGGGAAAACAAAGACATTCGAATAAAACATTCAGTATCGACAAAGCGTAAGAGTAAACTACTTTAGAACTTTAATTTTACGTGGTAAATACCACTTTTTCTTAAAATCTATTGTGACACGCGTATTGATGCATTCGGCATCATTTTCAAACGGTGAAACAGTAGTTTTCAAACATTTGAAGACTACGCGGAATTGAATTAAAACACCTGTCACGATAGATTTTATGAAAAAGATGTATTTTTATACCGAATAATTCTTAAATTAAATAAGGAAAAATGTTACAATGTGACTGTCGAATCAGTTGATACTATGCAACATTTCGAGTGTGACCAGATACTTGTTCACAAATATGGGTTTATTCCACCGTGCATTATATGTATTAAGTATTAACGAATATAAACGAATTTTCTGAAATTTAAAAAATCAGATAACTGTGTACAAAATACTTTCATATTATTTTTTGACATCTCATCAAAGATGAAGAAGAATATGGAAGTCCGGGCATTTACGGGGCTGACGACCGTCATAGGCTGGTTTAAGTGATCACTTTACACACGTGTAATATTCACCAATTCTACCCATTATTGACAACCACACCATTCAAATTCTTGGAAGTTCTATATATATGAACCAATTTAGAAACCTTGTTCTTGAATCACTAGAACTTCACTAGAGACATCTATTGGTGAGATGTAAAGAAGCTTCACATGTTACAATGCCCAGACTTCCATATTTTCTTCATCTTTGATGAGATGTAAAAAATAATATGAATATAACTCCTGTTATTGGAGATAATCCAGATTTTTTGAACAAGTATTTAGACATACTCAAAATGTTCAAAATACTTAATACGTGTGATTAGGTACGTTGACTTTGTGGTAATATCTATCAATTTTAAATGCAATTTTTACTTGGTAAATACAGCTATTTATTAAAATCTATTGTGACAAGTGTTTCAATGCATTTCTCATTTCTAGCAAATACCGTATGTTCGTTCACATCTCCAAACCACCCGAACAAACCTTTTATAATTTTATCTACAATCCCTTGATTTCTTGCCTCATTCCACAAATTAAGATATCGTTTTTTTTTTTTTTATTTATTCGGGAATTATACAGCTTACATATAAAAAAAATATATATAATAAACAATAGTTACATTAACAATAAAAGACATTAAATTACATTAAAAAAAAGGAACGTTAAAAACAGTCAATAATACAATTCCACATTTATGTTATAAAACTAATAAAAAACATTCAGAGATTAAAAAAAGGGTATTATATAAAAATTCGCAGTTTTGCCGCAAATTCTGAGTGGTTGCATTTGACTGCATTGTTATTAATCTACATTTACCCTTCATTCACCCATGCATTAGGGTTCCATGCAATACCAAAAAAGTCTTTTTATATGTATTAAACGCATTTGTACACAACGACAAATCGCAAAATTCTTTGACAAGGGTGTATTCTATACACACCTGTGCGCCGCGAATTCCCCGTTCATATACAATAAAGTACACATAACATATTAATGTAGGTATGTGTATTTAGGGTTCAGTAAGGCTAACAGCCCTAAGAAACCCTGTCACAAGCAGAAGTTAGAACTTATGCATACTTCAGTGTGGAAAGGCTGAGAAATAAGCGGTTATAATGTATTATAATTGAATATTACCTTACGGAAATTTTATCAACTTTAATTCAACCTCAAATGATGTTTTTTTTTTAAAGAAAAGTTATGTTATATCGTCCGCCTCCGTAGTGTAATGGTCAGCACTCTCGGCTACCGTTCTGGAGGTCCCGGGTTCGATTCCCAAGGGGGGTAAAATAAATATAAGTGATTTTTTCACTGTCATATTTATTTAATATTACCCTGGACTGGTACCTGAAGCGGAGGGCTGATCACCTTTTCTTCATGTGTAAACGATCAAGATAACACTGCGTTTATATGACGTAGTACCCTATGCACCATTGGGGTGCGGATAGGGGTTTTATTATTATTTATTATTATATATATATTGTTTCGGAATTAACTTTGTGGTAAGACATGTTACAATGATTAAAGAAAACACTTGTTTTTCCTTTCTTTTCAAACTCCGTCCCTTGACTAACCCCCTTCCCCAAACTTTCCCCTCTTCTTATTTATAGATCAATTTTATATTTTATATTTTAGTGCAGACCTGAATGATGGAAGTTTAACTTCTGAAACATGTAGTCTTTAATAAAACTCAAGTGGTATAAAACAAGTGTTTTCTTTAATCATTGTAAAGAAAAGTTAATAAAAATCTATTCAACTATCTATTCAAAGCCTGTCAGCGAAAGCTGGCATTATACAACGGAGTCCTGGTACCAACCTTTATAAGTGAAGCAAATAGTTGGCAAAAGAAAGATGAACACAGACTGAATGCAGTCGAAATGCGATCTGCAGACGAATGTATGGCAAAACGATGTTTGATAGATGTTTACTTCTTATTAGTGGGAACAAAAACAATAAGGAGGAGGTTTTTGTCATTGTTAATAAAGAAATAGCTCCTACCTCTTCAACCTTCAACGTCCCAAGGACCCAAAAAAAATTTGAATTAGCTTCACATACGGTGTTTCAAAATGATGCGGAATGCATTGAAACATGTGTCATGATAGATTTTAAGAAATAGTAATATTTATAAAGTAAAACTTAAATTAAACATGGATAGGCTTTACCACGAAGTGATTGCCGAATCAATAAATGAAATTCAATCTTTCTTTTTTTTTAATTGGAGATACCCACACCAAACGAGGCACATCTTGTGACGACGTCTCATCAGATTTACAAGTATCAAGGGGCAAGTATCGATGAATTATTCTCGTTTTTTGTTATCTTCATTCGTAATACCTGTAAAATTAAGAGACAATGCTACAAAGCAGGTGGCGCAGCACACTTCATTAATTTTGGAGTGGTATTTTAGATGTACAGGGTGCGTGGGGTTGAAATGGACCAAGTAAGATAGAAGAGGGTGAGAGGAGAAGGTGAGCGAGATATCAGACGGGTTGCCATGGAAACAGCCTCCCCTACATTAAGTGCACCTTGGCTACGATTGTTTAGGCGCAGACTGCTTATTTTTGATTCTTATTTTCTCCTATAGATAAATAATATTTTTCAGACGTTTATTTTTTCGAGCAATTCAGAGGGTACTTAGCAAGAAATAAAAAAAGTATTGTTACAAGAAGGTAAACATAAAATATTGGGATCTGAATGATATTTGGAAGAGTGATAAAAAATTTTGTACAAAAAAAACATAACCATCTTTTAAACTGTTGGGTAATATATCCAAAATAAAACAAGGTTTTTGTTGGATTGAAATCTACATTAAATTATGTATATCTTAATCCGCCTCCGTAGTGTAATGGTCAGCATGCTCGGCTACCGTTCTGGAGGTCCCGGGTTCGATTCCCAAGGGGGATAAAATAAACATTAGTGATTTTTTTCACTGTCATATTTATTCAATACTACCCTGGACTGGTACCTGAAGCGGAGGGCTGATCACCTTTCCTTCTTGTGTAAACGATCAAGATAACACTGCGTTTATATGACGCAGTGCCCTATGCACCATTGGGTGCGGATAAGGGTTTTATTATTATTATTATTATTATTATATCTTAATACGTGACGAGTTTCGTCTTATTAGGACATTATCAAACACTGACTAAAAATATTTACAAAATGTTCTTAGTATATAAACTATGTAGTTTGACTACATTGCTTATCTTAACATTCATAGAAATCCACATTACCCACCGAAATACCAACCATAATATGTACTCCTAGACCTAATAATAGCAATTATTGTTGTATGTAAGGACATTTCGTAAATATTTTTAGTTAGTAATAGATTTATATTATCCACTGACACTTCGTGATGGAATTGCATTTTTAATTTATTATTAGATTAAAACCAATATTTTTAGCTTTTCGATGTCCAGTCTGATGATGTCGGTAACGACGAAACCCGGTCGCTGGTCAAATAAAAAAGTGGAAAAGCTAAAAATATTGGTTTTTAATCTTATAATAAATTTTTAGTTAGTGTTTGATAATGTCCTAAGAAGACGAAACGCGTCACGTATTAAGATATACATAATTAAATGTAGAATTCAATCAAACAAAAACCTTGTTTTATTTTGGATATATTACCCAACTATTCAATATGGAATTCTACCAACTGTCTGCAGTTACAATAAACATATTTAAAATATATATTTAAAATTTCTTTACAAGTTTTAGGGAATTTTTTTAACAATTATTTTAGGGAATTTATTTAACAATTATTAATGAATACCAGTTCCATTAAATCCTTCGATTTTCGCTATAATTATAAATATTTACAAGGCACAAATTGATGCGATGTTCTGCCTACCCCTGCGGAGAAGCGGCTTGATGGTAAGTTTTATTTAGTAAGATAAATAGGAAATTTATTTTGTATATTAAAACCATTGTCAACATTGTGGTATGGTGATATACCACTTTACTTATCATTCAACGTTATATTTGTAAAATATCACTTAAAACTTTTAAGTAGTATTACACAAAGTGAACGAAAAATTATAAGGAGAGTGTAAAATGATTAATTAATAAAATACAATTATAATATAAAATAAATACGCAAAAAATCATATTCTTCTAACCCTTATCCGCGCCCAATGGCGCATAGGTCACTGCATTTTAACTTGATCGTTACTTACATGAAGGCCATGGTGATCACTCTTGCGCTTCAGGGACCAGTCCAGAGTAATAATTATTTAATATTATAGTGTAGATTTACTTTTTTTTATTTTCACCTCTCCTTGGGAATCGAAACCGTAACCTCCAGCACGGTACCTAAACACGATAACCATCACACCACGGAGGCAGAAAAATTCATCTAGAAGTAATAAATATAAAAAAACGAACGAATAAAGGCTTTTAGTGAAATTAAATCTCATTCATACGTTTTCCCCCTAGGGCTTGTGTTACACTACACAAACTACATATCATATTTTCCAGAATGATATAAAGATTTACATATCCTATGTTGTAAAATTCCTTTTCGAAAAATAAAGAGATATATTCTATTGTTTTCTCGAGAGGGTGGGGTGTAGAGAAGGAAGATGAATGTTAAGTAAATATAAATATTTGAACTGGTAGTTAAATAAAATACAATTCGTTCCCTAGTCATTATTTCTTAGTGTTTACATTAACATAATAGCAGAGGAAAACTTGGCATTATCGAGTATTTCAAATAATTCATCTGAGAGTCCACATTTTGAGTATATTCAGTCTATTTTCATCCACCTTTTGCCAACTCCATGCTTCACTTCTATATATTCCAGAAGATAATGCACAGCCGAGATAAGCATTATCGATTAAATAAGAACGTAAAATCTGTTGGTGTCAAAAGTCTGCGCAATCGGAGGGCATGTGTGACTAGATGTAAGGAAGCGAGGAGTGTCTGTCAGGACAGAAGAGTGTGGCGTTCCATCCTCTTTGCTTACCACTGCGGTAAAACGTTGTGATGGTAGTAGTAATAAAATTATGACAGGTGTGTTGAGGTGTTTTGGACAGAAGTGAGGAAAGAACGGTAAAACAAATATATGAGGCGAACGTAGTTGGAAAAGAAGCAGAGAAAGACTTTTAAAAACTTGGCAGATCAAGTATGCCAAATTCTTGAAAAATGTCAAATAAGAAAAATCGGCGGGTACGTGTGAACAAATGAAGAGGCAGAGATTGTTTGCGAAGACAGATTGGTGTGGCGTTCTATTCTCTGCCTACCCTGCTAGGAAGCGGCGTGATGGTAAGTTAGTTTTTTTTTCATTCAAATATGATAAGCTTCATTGAATCCGAAAAACATGGTAGGCATTAATAAAAATGACAAAAACATAAAAAAGTGAAAATAATCCCAAAACATTCATACATATTAGTAGTGTTATTAAAACTCATCAAAACATTTTATAAATATACAACAAGGCAGGGGTTGAAAACCATGATTCATATATATATATATTTTATTTGAATTAAAATTGAATGAATGTTAGAAGTGTATTTGAATAATAAATAGATAGAAGCAATAGTTATAAAATTCACAAATTTTCTACAAAATTGCTTAATTAAAAGATGAATGTGTAAACACGCACCCATACACATACATATTTATATATATATATATATATATATATATATATATATATATATATATATATATGTATATATATATATATATATATATATATATATATACATACATAAATATAAATATATATATATATATATATATATATATATATATATATATATATATATATATATAAATATATATATATATATATATATATATATATATATATATATATATATATATATATATATATATATATATATATATATATATATGTGTATATATATATATATATATATACATACATAAATATATATATATATATATATATATATATATATATATATATATATATATATATATATACATATATATATATATATATATATATATATATATATATATATATATATATATATATATATATATATATATATATATATATATATACATATATATATATATATATATATATATATGTATATATACATATTTATATATATATATATATATATGTATATATATATATATATATATATATATACATACATAAATATATATATATATATATATATATATATATATATATATATATATATATATATATATATATATATATATATATATATATATATATATATATATATATATATACATATTTATATATATATATATATACATATATATATATATATATATATATATATATATATATATATATATATATATATATATATATATATATATATATATATATATATACATATATATATATATATATATATGTATATATACATATTTATATATATATATATGTATATATACATATTTATATATATATATATATATACATATATATATATATATATATATGTATATATATATATATATATATATATATATATATATATATATATATATATACATATACATATACATATATATATATATATATATATATATATATATATATATATATATATATATATATATATATATATATATATATATATATATATATATATATATATATATATATATATATATATATATATATATATATAT